>NW_009940085.1:0-35697 GCF_000696875.1 Nestor notabilis
ACTGCTGTAGCTGAACCCAGGACACCTGAACAACAGGTAATGCAGGGTGAAGTGTGTGCCTGTGCTTGATGGATTTGTTTGAGGATGAGCAATACCAGCTTAATGTGCTATTTTCCTATGAGCTCCCTGGTGATAAAACTGAGGGTAGCTGCCATGCAATGATTTGTGCTCCTAGAGTCAGTAAATGCAATGTTGTGATTAGTGCAGTGAATTATATTCAAGCATTATATTTTGCTATTTTTTTAACATTGTTATTTTTTATGTTCCATTTGTTTCAGGCTAATTTCAAGGCATCCTAGTGTTCAGGTTTTCCTTATTCAGAAATGCTCACTAGTTATTCTCTCTGTCATTCAGGTGAACTTGGCTATGTCAGGCTTAAAACTTGGTCCTTCCCTGCATGGACACTGTCTGGGATGTGGATGCTTTGGAAAAGTTGTCTGGAGTGACAATGCTTTATAACTTGAGCGTATGTCAATATCTATTGGAATCTGTATGTATTGTTCTTAAAGCATAAATCATGTACAGACATGCAGAGCTTGGGACAGACTCAGTACATCAAAATAACTACACTTAATGCTAAATATTGATTATAGGGCCTGGCACTGTGGTAAAACATAAAGAATCTATACTTCCGAAGTGTATCGGATGTTCCAGTAATGTTCCAAAATGCATGTGTTGCCAATATGTCCATATTTCACAGTGAAAGCTAAGCCTTGCTTAAGGTCTGAGGGGCGTGAAACCATGTTACTCATTGGCTAATAGCAGGCTTCATCCACTGACAAGTCAACCCATTGATACACAGCATGCAGTGATAGCTGTTACTGCAAATGGACAAAAAAATATAGGTTTAAATAACTTCTGTGGCTTTTTGTGCTCTTGGTGTACAAGCATTATCTTGTGCAAAGGTTATTCAGGGCAATTCCATCCCTTTCTGTACTGTGCTTAATTGGACTCCAAAAGCATTTGATAGATAAAAAGATGCTTCTGCAATACATTTGAATTGGGGTCTTTGAGATTTTGGAGCATTTTCTCCTCCTGTCACCAGTTTACAACAGAAAGCATCTGAAGAGCATTTTTCATTCCTTTAGCCATACCTTCTGGGCTTGATCAGTGACAGGAGGATAATTCAGATTGTCTCTTCGTGTTCCTGAGCATGAAAAAGTTCCCTTTTGAAGCAACAATGTGGTACCATCCTAGGGTGATGGGAGCCCTTAGGAAACTTACCTTCTTATTCCGTTTGGTCTGTTAAAAGGGATAACTGGTTTGCAGTGATTACCAACAGTGCAAATGCTGTGAGGGGGCTGTTGTGTGGGTCTCAGCTAAGTGATGGCCTCTTGTTCTGATTCTGAACACACCCAGAGCGGCTTTCTCCTTCATGCCCCTGCCTCTTCATGTGCTCCATTCAAGTTAGTTTTCTTCAATGAAGAATATTCTACAAATGGAAAAGTCCACCAAAACATAATCTTTTCTCAATGTGAATGTTTTACATAATGTTGGTTACCTTCTGCCTCCTTGTTTTCTCACTACGTAAAAGTATGCCTTTTCTCCAGTAGTTAACATTGAAGGGATGTATCTAGATATTTTTTACTTTGAATCTAGCAACTACTTAAAGAAAACTGCACACTGCTACATATGATACTCCCTAGGACTTTGCCATTACTGTCAGGGTGGAATCTAACTGTTTCTTTCTCTTTTTTCATGAGTGGTGAAGGAGGCCAGTGTAAAATTTGGGTGTTTGTTCTTGGTGCCCTCAATTTCATCCCTGCCCATCAGCAATAGGACAAATAACTCTGACCAACAAGACACCGACACTCTCAGTTGATCAGCTTTTTTGGTGAGAAAGTACATACTGAGCTTACTTGGAAAGCAGCATGTGTGGTGTATGAGGCCCTTGCTTCTGCCAGTTAGACTTTGAGTCCTGCTTACTTCAAAGTCAAGGCTTGGCACTGTAGAGTTCATCATCTTCTATCCCCTTCCCGTTTTTTCTCCCTGCTTCTTTTTTCAATGTATTAGCAACGCTTGTAAAATAACTGAGCAGTAGAAACTACATGAAGAAAGCTGTTAATCTTTACAGATCAGTCTTGATAATTTGAGATAACTTAATCACCCTTTAAAAGAAAATGTTCTGCACTTCTGTGCAATTCCTGCTCTTATTAAAGTTTTGGTGTGAAACTGCAACAGGCTTCCATGGGCAAAGGTCAGGCAGGCTGCAACAGATAGAGGGGTGTGTTTATCTTGGAATATTTCTTACTGTGGAGAATGACCTTTCCAATTGTATCTTGGGCTTTACTTCTCAGAAATAGAACATACACACACACACAAAAAAAGACATTTAAGTTTGCCAAAGAGCATTATTAGAATTAAAATAGGCAAAACTCAACAGACAAATTTGCTTCCTGTAACTAGTCAGCTACAGGTGTAAATTTAGATGAGGGCAGCACCATAGGACGCTACAATGCAATGTATTTTTGCTATTTAGATCATTTTATTGAAAATAAAGGGGATCTCTTTGTGCTTTTGGGACACAGTTGCTCTTTGCCTGGAGGTCCTGTTCATCTGCTTTGGAAGTCCAGGGCTGTGCAGATTTCCCCTCCCTGACAGGAAAAAATGTAATGACAGGTGATTTGGGGGCAGGACATGGAAGCAGGTTTCCTGTTCATGTAAAATAAGTAATAATTTATGGATTTTTAATTGGGCTGGCCCTCATTAAATAGTAGTAAATGTTGATGCTTGTATCTTGCAGTTGGCTTATATTTTAAAGCCATGCACGTTTAATTGTAGGGTGCCATTTACCATCTAAAAGGGAAACTTTCTTCAAAGACCACACACGCATTACTGGAAAGGATATTGTGGTGTGAGAGATCCAGCAGTAGGCAGCATCCAATGGTTTGCTTCTACCTGAACTTAATGGATGATAATGCATCTTTTATGTCATGTTTAATGATAAATTTACTACACTAATAGGTCCATATGGCATAACAATAGACCACTGCTCCAGTAAATTCCTTTTTTATGTAAAAAAATTGCTTGTGTATTGAGAAAAGGTTGACAGGTAAACTGCTGGATTGCTACCATCTTTGGTACAGTAATGAACTATGTTTCCAACAAAAACTGTTAAATCAAAGCCTGTTAACGAAAGTAGGAGGGGAAAACAAGAAATTAAGTAAGGAATAGAATAACTTAGTTCTCTTAAATGTAGACATACAGAGAATAGGCAGTGCTACAAAGAATCACTCTGCTGTACTGCTGTAAAACAATTTTTAAACTCTTTTGCAAAAGATTGTATATTCAAATATTTACTTCAAATAATTTGTCTGCAGGTAATACACTTCCAAGACATTCTGTTGGTAGTAGGCAGCTGCTAATCCTTTAGTTTTTCTTAATACATCTGCAGTGAAAATATATGCGCAACTATATGCTCAAAATATATTGAACTATAATTAAACAAGATATTCAAATAGTCTGTTATTAGATTTTGTTTTGGTGTATTGTTTTTGTTTTACAAATTCAGAATTAACTGGAAGAAAGCTATCAGAAACATAAGATTTCCACCAGTCCTTTTCTCACCCCCACTTTCCTTCCTCCCTCTTACTCTCATCCTTCCTCGTGTTTCCATCCTTAGTGTGCAGCGTGGCCCCAGCTTGGTGGCAGCAGGGAAAGAAGAAGCTAACACAACCTCTTTAGGTGCAGATTGTCCTTGCATGCATTTTAAAAAGAAACATTTTTATAATAGAAATTATGTAGTTCTGTTTTACAGCCTGTTAGAACTATTATTTTTTGAGGATTGTAAAGATTACCTGTCCTATGCAAGCAGAGCTGAAAGCAATGCAATTTTCAGGGCTGCTGGAAAAATAAACTCACTGAAATTTGCATTGCATTTTGTCCAGGTCATTTGTCTGGCAAGTGGTGGAAATGGTGGGTGGAAATTGGTGGTTGGATTCTTCAGTTTCGTGAAAAAAAATTGGTGGAAGAATCCGTATTTATTTAAAAAATAATAATCGGGGGGGGGGGGGGGGGTGGATTGAAGGTAAGATTTTTTTTGTTCTTACTGGGAATAGAAATTGGCTTTGGTTATAATAGCAAATGGGGAAGCTGAAATGTATTGTTAAGTTCCTGCTATATCAGCCCAGTGCACCACTTGTAAGAAGACATTTCATGACAGCAGTGACCAAAATGGTTTTTAAGTCAGCTGGTGAGGTCTTGATGTGTTACCCATGCCTAACACTTAATCATACTAATGTGGTTATTAGAAATGTAGATGTGATGTCTACAGAACCATGTCAATTGGAGGTAATAGCATGTATTAATCTCAAAAGAAATGAAAGAGTGTATATAATGGTCATCACTGCATACTGACTATTTGAGAATATACTGTGAGTGCAAATCTTGCGACATCTTCTGTTACTGTTAGTTAAGGTAAAGTGACCACAGGTGGGCTATTGAGAGGGGAGGGGAATGAGTGGAATAATAGGGAGTATTCTAAATTGCTCATTTCTAAATACGTATTTACTGCTTGCATTTCTTCCATGCCTATAAATTCTTTGAAACCTATTCCTAGCTGCCGTAGTCCATATATAATACATATATACATAGCTCTTCCAGAAACAGCTTTTTTTCTTTTGGTATTAAAATGATGTAAAATTCCCTGACGAATTTGGGGATAGATGCCAAATCATTCAAAGCAGTGGTAAAAAAAACCCCAAACAACACCTCCTACTGCTAAATGTTTCCCATTGTCCTCTGAGATAAATTAGTTACTGAGAGATGGTCTGCATAGTCATAAGTATTTCTAACCTACTTCATTGGTTACAATGAAATTCAGTGGAAAAAACTCCTGGAAATGGGTAGTTCACTGGATTTCTGTAACAGGACACTTGCGTATGAGGTGTTGTTGGCATACAAGAATCCCCAGCCTGTTCTGGAGATACCCATTTTCCACCCTCCATTTACACACAAAACAGTTGCTGCCCCACACAATTCATGGTCTGAAAGTCAGAAATTTCTTGAATGAGCCAGAAGGATTAAGTGACACGATGGAAATCGATCACGAACATTTTGAGCTTAAATCAACGCCTGAGCCCTAGGGTTGTTTAACCAGTTCTTAATAATTCAGAGGTCCAGTTCTGTTTTGTGTTTGTCAAAAATAGACAATGGATCATTATTAGTGACCATTTGGGCCACAAGGACTTCACAAGCCTAGATATAACTTCCCACATAGGTTAGTTATAGAAGAACAAAGGTTTCTGAAAGAGCATTGCAAAGGGGCATTCATATATGCTGCTCAGTTGCAAAATGCAAACCCTGAGAAGTTACTATTTGAACAAGAACATCTGATAAACACTCAACAGGTAAAAATAAAATTAAACCCCCTAATTTCAGTAGCAAGAATTGCATGGGGCACTCCCTTAAAATGGGGTAGTAGGGCAGCTGGAGAAAGGTGCTGTCAAAGATGTGTTTACTTTTTGAAGGTAATTATCCATTGAGTACATGAAGGACCTCTGTAACAGACACAAGGTGATCCTTTGCAGCAAGAGGATCCTAAATGCATCATTAACACCCATTATTTCAGCTTATCTTTAGCTGAAATATTTTAACATAAATTAAAGCAACGATTCTTACAGGAGATCTATTCAGCAGTGAGAAAAGCATAGGAAAAAAAAATCCCATATTTCAGCAGATTGTTGTGAATATGGGCCAGGTGGAACTGTGCCGGTTGATCCTCACAGAGGCCATGGCTCAGGCCCACTGCACAACAGAACTGAATGCAGAATAGATGACATTTGTCTAGAAGCAAAAATAAACACAATTATTATCACCATTACAGTGTCATTCTTTGCTGCACCAAAGAATGAATGTCACAACTGTTTTTTTGTACAAATGCTATTAGAAGTTGACCCTGGAAACACATGCCAGAACTCTGCTAAAAAGACCACTTTGTTTGAAAGAAATCTGCTCTCTTTAAGCAAAATAAAAGCATGAATTTAAAACTCAGCTATCCTCTTTGAGAAGGCACAGTAGAATTTCTTTTGTGTGAATGACGAGCAAAAGTGGACAACTGTGAGCCAACTTCTGCTCTAGGGGTTTTAAATCATCTCTGCTAGTGCCATGGAAAAAATCGGATTAACTGCAGTAAGTGCTGAGTTAGGCCCATGTTTTGTAGTGTATTTTTTACTAGTAGATTCTATCTCAACAGTCCTAAACACGAGGCAAAACAATTATCAGTGGCAGGTTGCAGTCTGTAAAGGCTGCCTATGCTTACATCAAAGCTGAATATGACTCCTTAATCATAGAATGGTTAGGGTTGGAAAGAACCTTAAGATAATCTAGTTGCAACCCCCTGCCATGGGGAGGGACGCCTTGTTGCCCAAGGCTCTGTCCAGCCTGGCCATGAACACTGCCAGGGATGGAGCATTTACCACTTCTTTGGGCAACCTGTTCTTTACTAGTGCAGATATATGTCAGCCCTTCATTGGGTTTCTTTCGTACACATTTGATTAAAGAATTATATAATGTGGAGCTGTTTTGAAAAAACACATATGGCACTTGAAGGATTTCAGATTTTTAATTAATAGTTTATTATAACTTATAATGAAAAGGTTGTGGGTAGAGCTGTATGCATCTTGGTTTTCCTTTTGGAGCAAGTTAAGGCAATGCTATTGCACTGGACTATCACCGATCTATTCTCTTCTGGGGTCAATGAATAGAAACCTTAAATCGGCTCAAGAACAGGGAAACAAGTAACCCAAATGTCTTCACTGACTCTGAAAACCTCTGTAAGCAGAGTGACTAGATTTATTGTTTTTTCATTGCTCTTGATATTGCAGTAGTACTAAGGCTGCAACACGTCACATCCTGTGCAAAGATGATGATTAAAAGCTTCTTCTGTTGCAGAGAGCACTATAGCATGGAGATTCATGTGTAAATGAATATATATATATATAACTTTTTTCTTTTTTTTTTGATACCCAGGTTTAGTGACCATAATGTGAAGTCACCTAGCATTTTCCATTTGGGTTTGAAGCCTATTTTATTAGCCTGTTTTCCAGTGATGCTGACAGTAGAATAAACATATAAAGAAGAAAGCAAATATAAAAATGAGTATAACACTTGATGAGACAGAGGTTGCACCAAGATCATTAAGAAGAGTAGACACCTGGTAGAGGTTACTTAAGCTCTGGACATCCGGAGTCCACTTCTGGTCTTGGTAGCGGGTTCTGTTGGTGCTCAGGCTGCCTCTGTCATATCTACTACATGTTTACTCTTTGCTTCTCCATCTGTTGTCCCAATCTTTTTGATGACCAAAATGGCTAGCACCTTACCCTTCACCTTACCCATCTCACCTGTAATTGGGTTCTCAGCCTGGTATGTTATTTATTATTTGGGATAATAGAAAAGCCAGGCACTCATCTCTTGGTTTTAAACTACGTTCATGTGAGAGGGCCCCAGTTCCCAGACATAGCTAATGGTTTATGCTCAATGTGGCTATCCACTCCTACAGAGTGCTGAAACAGTAGCCAATGCACGTAGTATTAAATGCACTGCCATTTTCCAAACATTTTTTGGCAAATCCCACTAAAATACTCATGAGAATAAAAAGATTAATTAATTACACTAATGTTCAGGCATTGGATCCAAAATACCACAATAGAGAATTTAAGAGAGGAAAAATATTTGAAAAGAAAACTTGTCGTGTTCCTGTTTATGCCAAAAGCCGTATAATTGCTCAGCTTTATTTGTGAATATAAAAATGGAAGTTTTATCCCCATGATCATTTTTGCAAGGAAAATACAGATAATATTTGTCAACTGTAAACAACTAATTCTAATGGGAAGCAAAACCTCTAAACTGATGAAGACATGAACATGAGATAGGAGTTTATCAGGGAATTGCAGGGGATTCTGCCTGGAACAACATATAGAAATAATTAATTTCACAGTATCACTACCAGCTAGAACAAACTGATGATTTAAAGAAAGGGGGGGAGGGGGAAGGGGGAAGAGAAAAAATAAACCAAACCCATGCCAACAAAAACTCTTATATCCTCTGTATTTTCTTGGCTGTCTTACTTCAAGAAAATACTGTTTTCCTTTTGCATGCACTCAGTTTGAGGACAACTTCTTATGGCAGCCTCTTTTAGTTGCCTGCCTGTGGTCTGATGCTAGTGGAGCTGATGGTCGCTAGTGTTCAGAATGTCCTGGCAAGAGTTTTTGGGTTCACCCAGCCATTCCCTCTGCCATCCTTCTCTCTAAAAAGCTGCTTTTCATGTAAGCAAAGAAATGTGATGAGGTACAGGAGATGCCATTTTATGCTACCTGCTTATTTATCCAGAAGTTTTACAAGCTGCTTGAGAAACTCAATAGTAGTTCAGATTCTATTTTAAGAGATTTAAATGTTATACTAGAATAGAAACTTACGTGTCCATTGCTTTGACTCTGGTGTGAATAAGTGAATAATATAATATAATATAATATCTACTGTTTCCCATTTATTTTCTTTGGAAAGAACTCAGATTGGTGGCAGCTACTACAATGAGAGCTACTACACTGCATCTAGAGCAGACCTGGGTGCTACATCTACCTATACGATCCAGTCATCCAACCTTGGAGACATGGAGGGGGGAGGCAGTGAAACTTACTATTAAAAATAGACTGATTTTGTATTTCCTGGCCCTAGCTAGGGAACAGAGATATCATGGAACTGCAGAGTTGTGAGACACGATTTTTGTGTGAGTTAAAGTTCAAACCCATTCCTGAAAACAAACAGCTTCTAAATTTAACATGCCTTATCTACTCCTTTTCAAGCTCCCTCATCACTACTTTTTCACCCATTAGGCTCTGACATCTATCATACCGTCAGCTCAAAGAAGCAAGATACCTGATAGCTTCAGCTAGAGGTGAGGAGGGAGAGCCTGACATCATCAGTGAGTGCCCACCCAGGCAGAGTGCTCTCATCTCACTCCGCTTTGAAATACTCAATTAAAATAGGTGTAAAGGATTGACAAGACCCATTGAAAGTGGCTGAATATTTCAAAGAAAAGAGCTTGTCATGCTGGGCTGCAGCGTGCGGGAATCTACATAGGAGGGCAAAAAGGTTTTTAGTTATAAAATATTCAGGAATATCTTGGCTCATCTGGGGAAGGAGGATAGGAATCTGCTGCTGCTGGAAGAGAAAGCTCACAAGAAGAGTATTTCACATTTAAACATACCTGTATTATTCATCCTAGCTTGAAAGAGATCAGACAGACCCTGTGCTCGGAGAAGTTGATTTTTGGTTTTGAAAATCCTGGGTTTAAATCCTGGCCTCTGTGGCCAGCTTGCCACTGCTGTGTGGGGTATTGTGGAGTAGGTGCAAAGCCTCTTCAGTGTGAAAAGGTGAATTTACAACCACAGGTACAGAAACCACAATCAGCCTTTGTAGTCTCTGTTTGGGCTAGTGGCTGGCTTTTCAACTCTATTTGCTTTATTCAAGTTGCTTTTGAAGGCCGGTCTACTAAGGCAAAAGGGGGATATCTCCTTCTTTCTCAGCAGCCTGACTTCAGGCTGATGGTTGCTTTCACGCTCCCCCTGACTCCTACTAGGAGTTAAACTGGGATGATAGCCGGCCTTTAGTTACTCTCATCACAAAATTACCATCTGTGATTCCCTATATGCCCACTAAAAAAGCATTTAAGGATTTTAAGCTTATGAGTATGTGATCACAATTTCCTGAAATGACAAGAATCACGAATTTACAATCGACTTGTTATTCAAATGAACAGCCAGGAGCTGCACTCGCTCTTGTGAAACAAGCCACAACATTGTGTGGATTCCCTTCATCTCAGTCCTCCTGGTGGTACTTGAGCATCCTTAAATAGTTATCTGTCAGCTCCTTCCAGCAGGAGCTGCTCTTTTCTTACATACTGTAAGGGATGTGTAACAAGTTATTATGGGAGAGGAATGAGGAATAACTCTCCTGGATCCATGAGTAGGGGGATCCAGAAACAGAGCTTAGAAACATTTAGGAAGAGATTGGTGAGGATGTGTCGAGGCTCCTGTAGCTGCAGCATGCTTCTTCACTGTTGGCACAGCTCATAATCGAAACAGACTCAGACCTGGGCAGCTGCCTGGAGAGAAATCTCAACACATGCTAGCAGCTCTTCCTCACATCCCCAGCAAATGCACGTGCAAGTCCCACTTCCTCTGTAATTCTCCTGTCTAGCCTTACATGGAGAACTCTCCTATATTTACAAGATGTTTAAGTTTTCTTTTCTCCACCCTACTGCATTTCAAGCCCCAGCTCAAATGGCAGCCCAGGGATGTGAGATGTTGTTTCTGATTAACTGCTTACAGCCAGCATGTACACATCCTGCGGTGTAAATGATTTGCGGGAATTTTTTGAAAATGACACACACACATAAATCATGAGATGATTCCTACTCGTGCTGGTTTGTGGGGGCTTGTCTTCATGAATTTATAGTTTACAGGAAGCCAAACATGCACCCTACTTGAAATTACTGGAAGAAAATGCTAGTCTTATTTAACTGGAATGAGGAAAGCAGTTTTTCTAGTGCCTTTGCAGATCTCCTAAAAGAGTAGAAAAATTATTGATACTGCATTTCTGTCTTCCTCCCTCTGTAATAGGAGCACACACCTTGCAGCCTCTATGTGGCTGGAAGTTTGTGACTTCTGACTTCTCTTGAATGATGTGCTGGTCACCTCCAGCTTGTGGGCTTGCATTTTAGGGGTTGCAGTCTTCTACATTAGGGGATTGAGGTACCCTCCTCAGTCCTGTGGTGGGAAATGTCAAGAAATACCACGGCTCTGGGTATTCCTGTCACTTCTCAAGGTCCTTGTGGCTGCCCAGGAGCAGCTTTTGCAGGCATCTTCTCTTGAGGTGCCCATCAGGTGCTGTGTGTGGGGTGGTGGCACAGACTTGCTCCTGGCTAAGGCAAGACACCACAGGTCTCCTCTGTACACCTGATCAAGCGCAGAGTGTTACCCCCAGCCTTTTCATTGCAACATGACAGAGCTAAGAGGTCTCTCTTACCCGGTGCCTGTGCTGGGTTGAAGCCTGTACATAGGGAAGAGAGGGGAGCTGGGGAAGAGTGCTGCCAGCGAGCATGACTGAGCCTGACCTGCAAGAGGATGGGAGCTCATCCAGTCCCATGCTGTGCCAGAGACCGGGCAAGCAGACAGGAGCTCCTGCTGGGACGTTGCTTTGTAGACACGAAGTCAAAGCTTTGTGTAATTCTTCTGAGACTTCTCAGTAAATTCCCATTAGTGGGGAAGACCATCATGATTCATTGTGTTACCGTAAGCACCAAGAGCAGTTTGCCAAAACCACACTGGCTGCAAGCCCTGGTCGGGAGGACCTACAATACTCCCGCATTCCCATCAACACCTCCAGCTTCAGAAGGTGCCTGTTAGGGTTATGTGGTTCAAGCCTCAATGTGGGAACAAGGGAAGGGATCTACTGGACCTGCCTGTTTAAGAGGACTATCAGGAATGTGCTAGTCTGAGCTTTCTCCCCAGACACTTTTCTGGCTGTGTTCTGTATTAGGCTTAGCTGAGCTCAACTGAGTTGTTTGTGATAGCTCTCGGTGCTCTTTTACCTTTTATCCTGGTGTGAGGGTCAAAGGTGGCCCTCTTCCCTGTGTTTGGAAGACCAGGCTGAGAGATTAGCTGGCAAAATGCTGCAGCCCCTTCAACTCTGGGAGAAGGGAACAGAGTAAGAAAGGATTGAAAGACAACATTAAGTGGAGGGCTTTGTTTTGTTTTGTTATTTAAAGAACAAAATGCCATAGGTGAGCTATGGCATTCTGTTAAGTGAAAGCTGAAGTCATCCTGGACACATTTCCTTATGTTTCAGAATGAAAACCAAGCAGCATGAATTGAGCTGTGTGCTCTTCCTCTCTCTCTTATGTGCACACCCTGAAATGCATGTAGTGCAAGTGTCGTCTCTTGCCATTCAGCAGTAGGGTTGCAGCTACCACAGGGTCTAGAAAACGTCCAGACCTTTGTTATTGTAATGGAAAGCAGATCCTGGTATTCTGAAACTGTTGGTAAAACCTGACACAATGGCAGAAGGAATTGTGTCATGACAACTTCCCTGTCCAATAAAGAGTGGGAGTTCGCGCTCCTCAGCTTCTCCCTGTCTCCTGGAAGGGATGGGGGGAGATGACAGCTGATCATATTCTGAAGTTCAAGATGGAACTTATTAGAGACTACTGTTGTTAGCTCTGGTATTTCTGTTGATGAACAGGCATGAGAGAGTCTCTCTTACCACCTTGCTCTGTCACAGGAAAACATTAAGCGTAATTAAGTCTTGGAGAAGGTAATCATTAAATACACGTCTGCCATATCAGAAACTTCTCATCTGCCTCAGATGAGGTTATTCATCTGCCATGGAGCTGGTCTGTGTTCTGAACACGCTGCTTTGTTGCCTGAGATGAATAAGGCTATATTCTGAGCTGATATAGCTGGTTTAGCTTCACCAAAGCAAGTAAAATACAATGATACACATCCACCAATGTTCTGACTTTTAGACAGGTCATTATGAGTCTGCTCCTGAATCTGCCAGCTTGAGTGGACTTTGGCTTATGCCGTATATCTGTAAGAACATGGTTCTATAATAATTTCCATAATAGCAATAGCATAATGGGGAATAAACAAGTTGTTCTGTTTTCATTACATCCGCTGTTGTGTTTCAGTTTTAACAGCAAAATAGAAAGGTCTGTGAAATACTCCAATCAATCTTGTAACATCTTAAAATATCTCTCCTTAATTAAACAATATCCAATTCACTCCTTGTGTAGAAACAGAATGAAGCAATTAATCTGTGTCATGGTTTTCAGCCCACTCTGGACAGTGGGGTTTTTTACTGTGTCAATTGAATAAAGATATTCCAAATAAATAATTCAAATAATTTCACATTCTTCAAGCTTAACCCTGGCTTGCCTCTCAAAATACAAAAGATGCCTTTGAATGCAGTATCAAATACCAAACACTTGCTTAAGCTCTTTTATTTGCTATCATGCTGGTTTATTTTGATAGCTTTTGATGTAATCCTGGGTAACTTTGTAAGAAATTTCTAGTATTGTCTTATATGCAATCTAATGTGACCCAGCAGGTAAGTATTCAACAATACCAATTCCACCAGAACAGTCAGTAGGTTGGTACCAAATAGGGTCTTATCAGTGTATTAATATAAAATCTAAGGATGTCCTCTACAATTAAATTAAGCTGGCAACATGGAGTGTTTGGCTGAAGTTACATGCGATTCCACCAGCATGTATTCATGGTGTAACGTTCTGTGTTGCAATATTAATTTAGCTTGGTTTACAATTGTTAGAAAGGATCATAGAACATTGTGAACAAAAGTAGCGGAGTTCCACATAACTACCCTATCCTAACTTTTCTTCAAGATCTTTCTCCAACCTACTTTGTTCTGCAGGTGGTATCTTAAAATGAGTTTGGATTGCTACTAAACCCCCAGCTCTCCCCAGCTCTTACTGAGGCCAGATTTATAGTCCTAACTTTTTTGAATGTGTTCCATAGTGTGCACTTAATTTAACACCATTGTCCTGAAGTAAGTGATACGTAGTATTTAGAAAGGCTTATTAGGTATGTACGACTGCTCAAAGACATGCCAGGTGCAAAGGTGCAGTCTTGGAGAAGCTGCTACCTACATTCAAACATGATGTGAGCACTGAAGGTCATGAAGCACTGAAGTTAAAAGTTACTCCCTAACTCTATGATCCTTCAAAACTTAAGCTCTCCAGCAACATTCAATTGAGCAGTTCTGTTAAATATAGTGCTCTGCTCTAGCCTTTCATGCTGGCTGTAACTGTTCGAATTCTCATCCAGCCTCCTCCACTCTGTCTGTCTTGGTAGTTTTCCTGCTTCCTTTTCCCCACTCTTGGCATTCTGCTCCCTGGCTCCCTTGCCAGCCTTCCTGCATACCCACTCTGCCATGGAGCATGAAAATGGACTCGGTCACCCCAGTGCCCCTGTGAAGTGGGACCTTTCATCCTGCAATGGGTCAGGCATGACACAGGCTGCATCAGGTGCTTCTTCATAGCTTTGGGAAAGATATTAGAGAATGATAAGGGCTGCTTCTCCCCACCTTTGTTGTTCATCTCACAATGTGCCCGCCTCGTATTTCTTTAAATCTGCAGCAGGAAGATAGGCAGGAAGCTGGGAGAAAAGTTTTTAAACCATAACAACAGCAGTCTCTAAGAAAAGGCCAAGCTTTACCTGCTTCAGCTGAGGCAGCCTGTGAATTGAATTCTGCCAGATTTTTTGTTCATCTCACTTTCCAGCAATGACCTTGTCTGCCCTGAGCATGATCCTCAACTTCTCTTTTCTTTGACTATCCCCACATGTTGGAGGAATTCACATTCTCATTTAAAATGCTGCTATTGCTGTCTCTGACTTCTCGTATTTTCTTTTCTTCAGACACTTTCAGTACCTGGATGTTTTTTCCTAGCCAGAGTTCAGGAATCCCAGGGTTATATGAAAAGCTGGTTTTATTTAAAGGCAGTATTTTTCTGGACTTCTTGAATATGAAGAAAAGTTTGCAAAATAACTTAAGTGCTCTCTACAGGCTTAAGAGGCAGCTTATCTTGACCAGCTTTCTGGTTTTAGGCAATGTGACACATACTGTTTTACAGCTGGAGGGGCTCTTCCCTACATCCACAAAGAGCAAAATGAAGACCTTGCATCCAAACACCCTGGAGTTAGATGTGGATTTGCTTTCCTGTGCAGAGTCACCTCTTGCCTCAGTACCTATGTGATCTGAGGTACCGCACAGATGTGCCTTAGAAAACATGCTAGTTAAGGCTTTAGCAAAATGATCCTATATGGAGCATCCAGGTCTGATGAATGTATCCATACAGCAAGGCTCATGCTTTCTCCCTTAATGCTGCTGGTGACTGACAATGAGAGCAGGCTGATGACCCTGGCAGGTGGAGGAGCTGTGTTTTCCTGTCTCAGAGGATCGCGGGAAGTACAAGTAACACAGCTCACTGACATAGACAGACTCCCTGGTTTGCACTGCTCCTGATGACTGCTGAATAGCAAAGCTTTGCAGAGCCCAGGCTCTTCTAGAGTCCCAGACATCAGCTACTTCTGCTGTGTACAGCCGAAGGTGGTGCCACGCCAGTACTAGGGAAGGGAGACTGCTTCCTGCAAGGAGTAAATGATCAGCTGGGCTGCAAGGGGGCAGGAACTGTTTGCTGTTAGTCTCCGCAGACCCAGGTGAACTGAGGGACAGCACATGTTTGCTTACCCGTGCCAAAACGCAGAAGAGGCCAGAAGTAGAATATTCCCATTAGCAATATTCTTTTCCTATAGCAATATGTTAACTCTATAGTAACAAGGGCTGAGAGAAGGTGACTGCCCATATGTAATAGTTTTCTTTCTCTGGTAAGAAACAAAAGCTCTGCACACCTAGAACAACAACTTTTCTGTTATTTCAGAGAAGCGGGAATATATCATGACACTTGTGTTGGGGAAACTTTGAAAACAATAAAGTTTTGCCCTGACACTTCTGTCAGTGGTCTATATGAGTATATATTAAACACTGTTTTCATATACTCCAGCAGTTTCTCTCTAAAGAGAGCTCACCGGTGGTGCTGTGTTTATAGATTCTAACCAGTATTTCTTCAGGGGTTGTGTAACATCATCCTGAAGCCTTGTATGTGTGTGTCCTGTTTGTAATGGGTGAAAAATTGAAATCTTTAGGCAAAGTATGTTCTGTGCACCTAATCTCAGGAAACAAAGAAAGATCTGGTTTTACTATGTCACCACACCAGTTGAGAGAGTGCAGGGTCACCACTGCTCTGCCTGAGCAGTGACCACTAGCCCATAGGCACGGTCCACTTGTAGCTGAAATGCAGTTTGTTCCCGGGTCGTTCAGGTGAAGAGAGGACACTGAATACTTTACCTTCACGTGCTCTAGCAGTTTCTTGTACTGTGGAAAGGTTGAGGGGGCAGCGTGGTTTTTTATTGTTTGATATGTTTTATGCTGTTCTTGGACCTATAATATTGAGCACTTTCCACTAACATACCAGGCAATCTATCTAATGATTGGTGTTGAAGCAGTTACCCAATATTTTTGCCTGGAAGCAGGGACTGTGTGTTTCTTTTGTGTGATGGATTTGTGTAGTCTCTAGAAAATGGAGCCCAGATCCTTAGATATACTAATTCAGTGACTGACGTGATTAGTTTCTTTTAAATTATGAGTATTCACATGGTGGTTTGATGTACTAAGTCAGTCCTATGTTTATTAATAGCTTTCATTTTACATTTGCTTCCTTATCTTTTTAATAAAGCGAGCATATTATGGAATAAATGTGGTACAGTTTCACTGATACCACCAAAAATGGATGTGATGACTGAATCATGCCCATAATTAAAATAGAGCAGATAAACCCAGAGATTCAACTGAGCAAATCAAGAGATTAATATGGCAGATACTTTTTGCATAACCCTTGACAAGTTATTTGCTTTGTGGTGCTTTGGCATGAAGGAAAAGTTGAAGGAGACTATTTTGTTTCCATCCAGGACTCAAGCCCATTCTAGACAGCGTGGAATGGTGACCTAGACAGCAAAAATACACCAGTCCCTTCTGGTCTTAGACCCTTGCCAAGTGAGACTGCCCAAAACAGATGGTTATCCATCCTGGTTCGTTTCATTTGCCCTCAGCAGCTCTATGTGAATGCTCTCTAGTTGACTCTCACTGTTCTTGCAAGTTTCTAATTTATTGATGTGTTTTTGTTACTTTCCCCTTCTGCACAGTAACACAGAATCTGTCAACACAAAGATGCTATTTAAACCCTACGCATTAGCAGTTTTTAAATAACATCCCTTGTTAACTGTGGACTATACGCAGCTGATGGTGGCAGACACGGAA
The DNA here is from genome assembly GCF_000696875.1 of Nestor notabilis. Taxonomy (NCBI): domain Eukaryota; kingdom Metazoa; phylum Chordata; class Aves; order Psittaciformes; family Psittacidae; genus Nestor; species Nestor notabilis. The sequence goes on from NW_009940085.1 coordinate 16,894, forward strand.
AGCAGAGAAGAGAATAGCTAAGTAGTAGCCGTTATTAAAGTTCCCTAAAACCCATATGTTTGCATTCACTACTGAAACATGAAGACCTGTTTTATTCCTTATGATAAAAAATAAAATGCCTTTGAGTTTTCTCTAGTTCATTTCTTTTGGTGTACTGATGTCCTGTGGTTCCTGGGATCTGTGTGATGAGCCCCCCGCTGGAGGTGGCAGCTCAGCAGCCTGGCTCTGCTGGAAGCTGTCTGTCAGGTTTTTGGGTGGCCTGACCAGGCAGGAGGGGAAATGTGGTAACTCAAGTGACATCGATGTTGGCCAGAGAACTGGTGCTTTCTTTGCTTCTGGCCCACAGTTTCACCAAGTCATTTCCTAATGAAGAGGCTTTGGGATCCTTAGTGTCCTTAGCACTCTGAGTGGGAAGGAGGGGACCCACACCCCTTGCACTGGGCACCAGAGGACTCCAGGTTTTGATGGAAAATCCCATAGCCAAACAATTATGGTTGCTGTTTTCCTGCTTAATGTGTCCCTGGAACTGGTTCACTCTGCTGTAGCCTGGTGTTCTAGAAATTCCGATTAGGGGGAGGTGGTGGGTCCTTGCCAGGAAGAAGGGTGTTATTGCCACCACTTAGGTTAATGGACATTAGTTCTGCTGACTGTGGGTCTAATGATCTATTCTGCACAGTCACTGCCTTTCCTTACAGTTGTTATTCCTCGATCTAAATTAGGAAACTAATAGTTGCAAGATCATAACTTGCTCTAATGACTTTTAACCTAGAATCAGAAGCTGCTTTTTGCATGTCTCAGAATAGATTGCTTTTCTAACTAAACAATTCAAATTTTCCCAGCTCAGCTGGAAGCTGAGCCTGTGTCCCTCATGTGTAGTCTAAATTATATGTAATTAGCTCTTTAATTTCTATTAGAATATGAAACAGCAGCCTAAGGTTCATCAAAGACAAGACAAATTCTGTAACCTTTACAGGAGTGGTAGCAGTTCACTGTTTGTGTGATATCACATGGTGGTCACAGAAGCAATTTATTCAAAAGGAGTTTTGCTGCTCTTTGCAAAGACTCCAGTTTATGGATTTCCCCTAAAATAAATCCCTGTTTAGGAGAGCTGATCCTTGGCGATGATGTAGAGGGGGAAGAAAAGTAGTATGTGTCAGAGATTAGAAACTGATCTGAAAGCAGGCAGGAGCTGAGCATGTACCGGTCTGTAACACGTGGGTTTATGTTGCTGGAAAAATCTTTTCCCCTCAGAAAAAAAGACTTCCTTCTGCCCTTATCTCCTTATCAGGGGCAGTGCTTTAAAGTGCCGCACCAGGGGAAGACAGATGGACAGGCAGGCTGCAAGAACAGTGGGTCACTAGCCCATTTCTCATATGTAAAGCCTGAGCCTGAAAAAGGGGCAGATCTGTCTGTAAGGCCATGTAAAACTTCTTGGAAATACTTTCCTGTTTAACACCTTTCATCAAGAGTAGCTGATTGTCAGTCCCCTGGGAAAAGGGTCGATCTAGCTTTAGTACGTGTTGTTCTTGCCCTGTGTTATTTTAACATATAATGGGGGAGGAAGATTGAGGAACAACATGCGTTGGCTTCTGTATTCAGCTTCTTACTGCAATTAGATGTTTAAAATGTCTTCACATTCCTGGTACTATAGATCATAGAATGGTTTGGGTTGGAATTGTATGATTATATTTTTGCATGCCTCTTGTGGTACAGACTGATGAGGATTTTGAAAAAATCTGTAATTCCAAGAAATTGGGGAAAGCTGAAGAGGTCCATGGGATTTTGCACATTTCTAAGCATATTTGTTTGTGTTGCATGTAGTATGCTATGCCATTTACTATACAGCTAGAATGTTTCACAGTTTTCCCTTCCTGCAACAATTACCCTACTAATCAGTCATTTGTCATTATTTAGACTGCAGTAACCCAGGTGTACTATCTACATTCCAGAGACAGAAGCTTAGTCTCTGAGTCAGATAAAATCTAGGAAGGATGTAGACACAGAAGCACAGAAGTGAGGGCGAAGAGAATGTAGAACCGAATGATCACAGTAAAGGCTGGAACTAATCTCATCATTTTTGATTTGTGTTTGGTTTTCCATGTTAAATGCACTTATTTCCCTTTTTCCCATCATATAACTAAATCAGATAAATATGCTGCCAATGTATATTATGTCAATTCATGCAGATTTATTAAACAGGCCTTCAACTAATGTGAGAAAAGATACCTCTTCATCTGTCACAGAAAAAAACCCTGGTAAAATTTCAGATTAAAAAATATTGACAGATTCTTTTTTTTGGCATTCACTATTTTAAGACCAAAACCCAAGCCACCCCTTCTACTTCACAATAGGTCAGGAGAGGTAAATAGCATCCTTATTTTTCTCTTAAAATGTCCTTTATCAGGATCATTGATACTATACATGTCTTGTATATTTTTAAGGGATCCATTCCATGTTATGCTATTTCAAGATGCTGGCCTTTGTTTTGTCCCCATTTTTCAGGGTAAATCCAGAGTCACTTGACTGAGGTCAGGGGAATTCTACTGATTCCAGGACAGTCTAAATGACAGATGACTCTAACCACATAGATAACTCAGGTGAAATTTATGCATTGCTTGAGTTGAGTATAGAATTTTTTGCCTGATCTTTCTGTATGCAGATGAATTTTATCTCAAACACTCATCTGCTGGGAAAATAGGCCGTATTTAGCACAATCTAATTCAAAGTGCAATGAAGTGTGTAAAGACATTCCTGTTGATAACTGTGAGTTTTAGTTTGGACTCATACAGTTTTGAACACAATTCACATTATATTGATCAATCAAACTCTCAAACGCTGGTAACACCTTCCAAATCGCATGACAGCTGCTTGCAGAGGTGGCCTCCCAGCATATGGGGGAAGTGGTATCTGTCCAGCCATCTCCTGCAAATGAACCTGCATAACAAAGCCAAAACCTGCCCCCAGTGAGCACCCTCCAACTAAGGAGAAGGTAGCTAACCGACAGCTGTTTTCCAGCTGACTCAGAGGAAACAGCTGCTACCAAAACAGTCACGCAGCACTCAGCACAACTGCAGCCAGGTTTTCTCTAGTGCCTTCTAGGTATGAAGCCAGAACTTAGCAACACAGCATCTGTAATTTGCAAGCGTAGGTTTATGTGTAAGGAAGTGGAGCCAGCAGGAAAATAAAGGCGGGGAGGGAAGGGAAAAAGAAACAACAACAAAAAGTCAAACTCTGCTTGCACAGTAGATGCAAAGAAGTGAGTTGATGTTCCAAGATGAGGGAGAAACAGAATGCTGCTTCTCGCTTTTGAGTGACCATATATACAACAGCTGTTGTATCTGCATAACTTTGTGATAGATGTGGCTACCTTTCAGAAAGCAACTTACAGCAGATGTCCTCAAGGAATGAGCAATTCAGAGGTGTAATTGGAACCAAACTTTGTGAGCAGATGAGTGGTAATTCAGTGGTCCATCTACAGCTGGCAAGTACACCTTGTTTTCCTACCCAGGATTTTTTGCTGGTTTGGGCTTCATTAGTTTGGCAGTGTAATAGACAATGTTACCCAGGCAGAACACTAGGAATGTTCTGCTCTTTTAAGATTTACTTAGCTATTTGCAAGCTGTGTAATCTGTTGATCTGCTTAGATATGAAAAATTGTAGATAGTTATATCATTAAGTATTCATTATAAGCAGAAGACAAGTGAACCAGCAATATGGAAGTGCCTTTGTTACTTTTCATTATCCTCTGCACAACAGTAAGATGATCTATGACTAGACGTAAAGAGATCTGTGGGGAGCCACTTAGTTTCTGTCTTTGTTGTGGACTGCCTACTGTATATGAAATAGGTAATTCTTTCATTCCATCTAGATGAAATAAATAGAAGTCACCTTACTGAAGCATTTGACATTTCAGGGTGGTTTTTTTTTCTCCAGAAAGGGGGATGGTTCGAGAACAGCAGAAAGTAAAGAGAAAATTAAAAAGATGGTCCTAATTAGAGCAGAATTTGCACCTATTAACATAAGTTGGGCTTTGAAGGAAAATTAATGAATTGGTAGGGGAAAGAAAAAAAGCTATGCACAATACTTTTGAAGATATATATATTTGTGTCCAGTCAGAAGAGCTACCTGTGCTCTTGCATCCTGTCCCTGAAAACACAGTGCATGAAAAGTGAGTGTAGCTATAAAGGACACCGGGGCTTAGGAAGATCTGACTTGTCTACAGTTAATGACTTTTCTCCTGCTGTTGGGGATTAGTGGATTAGACACCATGCTCTGTGTCTATGGCTCCTAATAGGTGATCGCCACATTTTCTTTCTTCCTCCTCCTTCCCTCCTTCCACTTGAGATGTTTTTGTTTGGAGACCTGTTAAAATTTTTAAGATTTGGGAAGTTTAATTTTATAATGAGTAAGTCTCAAGAGAAAAGTTACTGTGCATATACCAGAGCAATCAACAGTGGATGTAACTCAAACTGTAGGCAGAGTAGTGGTTCTCTGAAATACAGTTTGCTTCCAGAAGTCTATCAGCCATTCTTGGATGCCACCTCTTTCAGATACTTTTGACTCTTTTCCTAGAGTCTCATTCTGCAGCTATGAGCTGTTCCTGTAGTGCTTCCCAAGCTGATCTCATATTGAATCATCTGGAAGGAAATAATTGGTGGCAGAGGATATAAGGATGAAAAATAAGATGTGTAAAAAATAACATGGCTAAAATCTGGAAAACAAGATATACAAAAGTAGGAGAAAAGAAGGCCTGTATGATAATTTCACAGCTTTCTCCAGGCTTAGGCATCTTATATTTGCCTTAGAGATGCCCTCTTTTTTGTCTCCACACTGTGTGACTGTATTATCTGTAGTGTATTTCTTTACGGAGGTCAATGCCATCACCCTTATTTTATGGATGAGGATTTGTACGATGGTACTAAGATCACCCGGACGTGTATGGTAGAGAACTAATCTCTCCAAATTCTAGGACCATGTCCTAACTTTGGACTACCCTTTCAACACATCAGGCTTTCATGCAAAATACAAGGCGTATGCAGCAGCTGATAGCAGCAGGTACAAGTTCACCAAAGCAAGTCTCTTCTGTGCTTCCTGATGCCTCAGGGCACTCTTGAGGAACAGCAGGATTTGCATGGCTGCAGGATGTTATGCCTTTGCCATTCCTACACTGCTGATTGAATCGAGTCCAGAGGAGTCTGGTAGTATGTCTTGAACTCGGAAGATGCCAAATACAGCTGAGCTTTTGAGGCCTTTCTGTGTATGACCTCTAAGAGCATCAGTATTAGATTTGTGTCTACTGGTGTCCAATTTCTGTCAAATGACCTTTGACAAAGTTTCAAATAGATTTTACCCATTGTTGGGATCATTCAGGGATCTCATCTTGAGGTCCTTTGGTGTCTGTTACAAATGTGCATGTCTAGGGTCTCTGTCCTTTCCTTATTTGTCTACTTCAGTGAGATTAGTAGGAATTTTATTACTTTTGAGAAATCTGTGATTCTCTAGTTTGGTTGAAGGCAGCCAATTAAATAAATGATGGATGTGAGAGGAAAGAGTTGCATGCTCGTAATCAATGTGGTCACATAAGCCCCGTTTCCACTAGAAACAAGGCTGAGACCTGACCTCCTCACTGTACCATGAAGCTGCTTGAAATCTCTGATTTCAACAGTGCAGATGTGGCAGTAGTTATCTGTGCTGAAAATGATTAATAACTGAAAATGATTAAAGCCTCTACAAAGGAAGCACACATCAGAACTTGTTACTTTTTCTTTGTTTAAAGTTCTGTATGAAGCTTTTTTTCCCCCTAAAGTTTTCGCAGTGCACTTCCATGAAATTATGCAGCCCAAATCGAAACATGCACTCAAAACAGTCTAAGGTCGCAGATGCATAAGTGTATTGCAACAAGGTTAAATAGTTTCTCATGCCAGGTTAGTTTTCTTGTGGTTATTCCTCCAGTTAGATGTGATCCAACAGCGATTTCATTAATAGCTTGCATAGCAGTAGTGTAAGTCCCGATCTGAGTGACTTGGCTTTTCTAGGAATAGAGAGATGATCTCATTATCATTCACCAAGCCAAGCAACTTCTGCTGGTTTAAACTGCTGAAATTGATGGGACAATGATTGTCATCGTTTTGAGTGCTCCTGTGATTGCTTCCTGAGGGTATCACCCGGGAGGACTCTCTTAACATCAAACACCAGTTACTATTTTGTCCACTGTTGCATGATAAATAACAACATAGAAAAGTCTGTAATCTTGCTAATCTACTCTTTGCCAAACTGCACATTTTATAAATAGGGCAAGGGGAAGACAAACCACTCCTTCCCATTTCTCAACATGGATCAAGTGACAGAGGGTGATTTCCTCGGTATTCCTAAGGTTTCATTACTTTTTATAAAATACAGTGTAGCCTATTAAAGGGAATGAGAAATTATTAAATCGAAATTACAATTCTCTAAATCAATACACAATATATATTTTGGTAACAGTATTTTTTTCTTCTCTCTCTTCACTTATTTAGTAATTAACAAAATTCTGTAATGCACTATGGGTCTCCTAGGTATTACAGGGAGAGTATCTGGTAATTGCAGTTGAAAACCCCAAGCTAGCTATTTGCTTAATGTTGATGTATCTTTCTGCTTTGTCACTATATACAGCAATGTTGTAATTTTGCTTTCATTTTGTATGTTTTCCAGAAATCTTATTTCTAAGCCGTTTGATGGTCTTTAACAAACATTGTTTACAGAATGCAATAGAGTGTCTGCCTCTAGAGCACCATCTCTTGCAGGTGGGGGTTGTTTAGATAAGTAGTCTTCGTTCTGTAGCCCCTCCATAGACTCATGCACACCCTTGGTCGCTGCTGATCTGGGCCAGGAACCCAGGCAGCCTACAGCACCATTCCTCATGGCCTTCACACCACACTTGCTGCAGAACTGCCTGGCACAGGAGAGGGACAAGTGCTCAAGTCTTCCCCTGGTGTGAAGTCAGAAATTACATTTGAACCCGGATTTGGGAAGCATTCCTGAGTTTAGATCCAGCCACCTGTTTGGGTCAGCTGTAGCCAAGCAGATGTGGCGCGGGTGAGTGATGGTGGGCAGCTCAAGGTGTGCAGAATCCCCAGCGCTGCCAGGTTTGCTTAACAACACCTAGTATATGTGTTGCCTGTCCCTGCAGTGTCCATCACTGCAAGGCTACAGAAAAAATACTGCATCTGGGTTTACAAGCTCTTGAGGATTTGTGTTATGGCACTACATTCAATGAGGGGTGTAAGAGCAGCACTGCTGTTACCAATAGTTCTGCATCTCACACTCCTGAAAGCCTTGAATTTGTGATTATTTTGCTTCATTTGCTGAAGTCATTTGCACTATCCTGGACAATGAAGATGGGATGCTAAAGAATTTTATATGCAACATTCATATCTAATCCAGATTGTTTTAGCTTTCTATTTGGATAGAGCTTAGAAGGTGCTAATCACCTTTCTATCTCCCAAATATGGTTTGTGCCAGCATGCAGCATTAACAGGCCCCTTATATTTGATTGTGCACAGTTGGAAAGTGTTATGCCTCAGTATCAAAGAACATTTCAGGCAGTAAGCAATTAAGGCATCCATCGTTTAAATTAAAAAAGATGCTTTGGTTTAAGTGTGGGTAATAGGCACCATTCTCAAAACAAGGGCTGAAACTTACTGATGCCACCCGGCAACTGAGACAGGGTCCATGTGCTTGCAGAATGAGCTGCTTCTACTGTTTTACATTTCCCTTGCATAACATTGGTGTCAGGTGTAACTGGGATGCGCTGACTTCCAGACGGTCAGCACACTGAAGAGGGCAGGTACTGAGCAATGTCAGGAGTTCAAACCACTCTGATCCCTAAACATTGCTCGGACAATCTTTTTCAAGTAATCTTGTGAATTTCTGCCTTCTGGTCACTCAAGAAAGTACTTGTTTTTTTCCCTGTGATCCCATATCTCTTCAGAGCCAGATTTGGGAAGTACCAAGATAAATGAAAGGGTTTTATTTGACTGCTAGGTAGGATTTTCTAAATCTTCTGTGCTGTTCAGTTTGCATTAGTTTTAGATTAAGTTTATTTTTTAGGTTATCCACACTGGTAGCCCAAACAACGCAATAAGTAATAGCAGAGGAAATCAGGAACCAGGTTCCATGTGGAAGAATCTTCTTTTTTAAGGCACACCAGATGTTCAGAATGGGGATTGAATCAAGGCATGGATCCATAAAATGAGCAGCATACTAAGTGAAACTCTGCATTTCCTTTTTATCAAACTTCTGTTCAAAAATCCCCATCATCCCTTACCACTACCAGAACACTTCTGTAGGGGAAGCCATGAATTCATTAGTTAGTCCATATCTGCAGAACCACCACCTTGTCTTCTACACTTCAAGGTGAGCTTTTCTTTAATAGTTTCTAGTGCTGTAATAAAAAGAAATGAGCACAGTATTCTCCAAAGTTCATAGGGAGATAATAGTATGTAAATCAAGGAGTAACTATGTTAGTCATGAAAGCTGATGGAAAAAATCCTGGCTAACTAAAATAACTAACTCGCATTGATTTTGGTGGGATCAGAATGTCATCCAACTTTCTACCAATGCTAATACCATTTTTTACCTTCTTATAGGTAAAAGGAATTAGGGGAAAAAGAAGAGAAATTATGACCTTGTGGAAGAATGGAAGCTTTTTTACATGACTCCTAAAGCTTATGGTACCCCTATTAATATGTTAAAGGCTGCAGTTCAGGGAGGTAACTCACATTGACGTAGTTTAAGTTCAAAAGTTCTTTGTTAAACCTCAGAACAGAGTTTCTTGCAAGGTTTTGAAGAATATCATGGGTTGAGTGATATTCATTTTCTGTAAAAAGCACAAGTGTGGAAACCAAAATGAAGCAATTTGATCTTTGCTCAACTCAGCTCAACTTCCCAGCTAAAGTTCACCCTTTCTTTAAAAATAGGCTGAAACATGAGAAGTACCCTCATGCGAAACAGGCAGGACACCTAAATTACCTGGCAAAACTAACCAAGCACTTTCCTTAAATTGCCTTTGTAACCTCTGGTGTGAGTGGAGTAGAAGGGAGCAAGAGGAAGCACATACACACAGAGAGACAGATTCAGAAGCAGGACCTGAAATAGGGAAGTGTTGTCCCTCTGAAGGACAGGTCACTCGGGGGACTCCTGACCTTGGATGGCATCAGTACATATGCCCTCTGCCTTCACCCTTACTTTCCTTGTGGCTGTGTATGTGGTTTTGGCACGCTGTGTATGACAGTAATACTATATTATTTATTATATTATGCTACTATATTATATAATACTGTAACACTCTACATACTCCCACTAATGCTTGATGGGGTAAAATACTATAAGCCTGCATTTCTCCTCCTTATTATAATGGGAAGCAGCAGCTCTACACCTTCAGTTCTATAGCTGCCTTTATTAGGCAAGATTGAGAGAAAAAGGTGTAATTAGTCTAATAACAAGTGTGTGAGCTTTTAGCAATTACATTTCCTCCCTACTTTGCTTCTGGAAAGTGCCAGGTAAAAAAAAAGAGATTACGAAAGTAAGTTACAATTTCTCAGTAGCCTAATGAGTACAGATACACACAGAGAAAGTGCTCCCTTGGCTAATTATTTAGTCAGCAATCACTCTGGTTGTCCCTGCCATGAAACCAAGAAACAGAAGGAGTATAATAAATATAGACTGGGGTTGCTGACTGGGAAAATATATCACAGTTGGGTGGCGTCAGCCTCAGGACATGCTACATGGAAAAACTGCATTTAAAGCATTGACAGAAACAAATTTAATTAAAATCTGAATAATTTTTCAAGCAGAATTTCTAGTTCATATGCTATATGTCCAGCTGTCTGGATAAAGTTATGTTATACAAGTCCTCTCCCTTGCTTTAGGAATGTTTAAATAGCTGGAAGAATTTGATTGCTTTTGTTATCTATCTTTACTCAATTCACAAAATTTAGGCTTGGTATATAAATCACTGCCCAAATTGAGAATGACGACTCTCCCTCTCCCCAAATGGTAATTAAGTTGTATCTACTGCATTCATTCAATACTAAAAATTCATTTTAATGCTCTGTAGAATTGCTAACTGTGAGCTTCCCTCCTGGACCCCCTCCCCTTAGGGGTGTTAGTTCATATATGCTTGAGAAAATCAATCTAAATAGACACAGCTCAACTATTTAGTTAAGAAAATCTAACTTGTTAACTACGTAACCCTACTGAGACTGGCAGTACCTCTTCTTGCACAGAAACAGGAGTATTGCAGAAGTATTTTCTCAGCTTTTCCCAGTCTGGTTAAACAGCCCTTAAACCTCACTTAAATAATTAAAGAGGAATTTCAAGCATGCTTCACTGAAAGGGGATTGCATTTTTGCCTTGAATTATCAAAAATAACTAATCTAAGAACGTTGGTATTTTGGGGGGCAGGTCTGGAGAGAGGATGCCCCAGTTTCATGCACTCTCTGTCCTGTCACCTTTCCAAAATACAGCTTGAGTGGTTATTTTCTTTCTGGCATGCAGCAAAAGCAGCTATTACTCAATAACCAAGAAGTTGTCTCAGTCCTATGAAAGCCATAGGCCTCATATCTTGAGAGCCATCTACTGGCACCTTATCTATTATCCATGTATTATATATATCCACACGCCCTTCTCAGTTACAGAGCTGACAAGTAGCAGATTTTACATCTTCCTGCTATGGTATGAATAAGAGCTATTTAAAGCAGTCTAAGTTCATAAATCATCTGCAGGGGATTTCATGGAGACCTTATACCACCAGACTCTTCCATGCCTTGCCCACAGGCATATGGCAAGGCTAATGCAGGACATGGGACTGCAGAGAATTTTTCCTAACTGTTGCCTATTTCTCCTGCACAGTGATTAATAGTAATTGCCTTGCTCCAAAGTTGTGGCATATTTTATGAAGCAAAGGAAAAACAAGTGGCGAGGCTGTATTCTGGGCAGAGTGTGCCATTCCCATAGGAAGCAAAGGCCTTTGCCGGTTTCATCCTGCTTCATCCCAGCCCACCGCACTGGGATTGAGAACCTCCACTGTGGCAGGAGGAGGGTAGACACTCAACTGAGCCAGCTTCTTGTACCAGAGGTCATGCTTCTCCTAGAAGCATGGGACCATCGAACAGCAGGGTGCGTGCTGTGCCTCTAAACCTCATAGGACAGGGCCTGGGAGTGGAGTGGGGCAGCAAAGGCACAGATCATCAGCAAAGGGAAAACACAGTTGAAAGGCTGCAGGGAGGGACAAGTAATTTTGTGGATCTAACAAGTGCAAAGACATCTAGCTCACCTTCAGTTTGGGTCTCTCAGGATTAGTCGATGCAAAAGGCGGTTTTATGTTCATGTGCTAGGCAGTGAGTTCCTGGGATATTTTCTGTTTATGTGTCTCACAGACCTATGAAAAACCAATCTGTGCTGCTGCTTTCAGAGTCGATAGGAGTGTTATTTAGGACTGCACTTTGCCTTTAATTTCTCTTTCTTTAAATGGAAGCTATTAAACTTTCTATTTAAGGCACCAAGGGTCTCTCTAGTATTACAGAGCTTTACTTGATGTACTTGACAAGTCTTCTGGGTTTTATTTAAGTTACCATTTATATGTATCATTTTACATCAATGTTTTAGTTAGTGAAGCATCTTCATGTAATTTTTTAGTGTTTTGAGTTGATATGCCTTCAAATAATTTCTAAATAATAGTTACTTTTGCCTGACTGATCATAAAAAATGTTTCTATCATGCACAAGAAATGACATTTTGAATAAAAAATTAATTACATGATAGTAGGGAGCGAAATGTTTTCAGGTTTCCACAATGCTTCTCTGTAATGCTGTTTTGTTTCATTTAAGGTGTTAAATATATGCATGATAGCTTGCAAATCAATAGGAGATTAGAGTGGCTTGATAAAATACTATACCTGGAGAAGTACTGGTGCTATACATTAAATGGGAAACAATATTAGTTTAGGTAAAGTTAAATATATGTGTGCAAAGTAAAGTTAAGATAAAGGTAAATATATGCATGATAGCTTGCACATGAAAAGGACATTAGTGTGGCTTGATAAAATACTATACCTGGAGAAGTATTAGTGCTGTGCATTAAATGGAAACAGTATTAGTTTTCCTCAGAACACCACCTTTGTGCTAGCTGTTGGTAGTCCACTGTGTACAATGTCAGTATTGACAAAACATCCCTTTCAGATCCTCAGACAGAAAATGCTAAATGATCTGTTTTTTAGAACTATAGCTCTTCTGGGCCTCTCCCTTCCAGGTATGGAATCTGATTTCATAATGCACTTGTGTGTTTGTGTGTGTGTGTATAAGAAATTGCTAAGGATATTGACTTCTGCTCCTTGTGAGAATCCATATGCAAATCTTTCAACAGTCTTAGCACTTCTATTATACTTAATTTTAATTCGTGTCCCATTCCCAAGAATAATCAGAAACGTTCCTGTGACCCTTCATTCTCTGACCTGAGACAAGCCAGATGAAGGCTGCCCATCAGCCTTTCACTGCTTAGTGTACAGGACCACACCACTACTCTGGCATAGTCACTTAAGCATGATACCATGACAGAATAGCTGAACTGCAGTCTAGATTCCAGGTTAGATGGGGTTTTCACCAGCATGATCTAGTGAAAAGTATCTCTGTCCATGGCAGTGGGCTTGGAGCTAGACAGTCTTTAAGGTCCGTCCAACCCAAACCATTCTATGAATCTATGATACCTTGATATTTGTCTGGGGCGTACAAGTGTCCTTTGTTCCCAAAAGCCTTGTGTGTGACAGGTAACTGCACACACTCTGGTACCCACACCACGTGCTTGGTTGCTGTGGCAAGGACGCTCACACTGGCAGTGCACACAAGAGTCAGACATTGATGCTTCTTATAAGCAGGGACACTGATGCTAGATATCCATCCATATGCAAAAGGAAAGCATGGACAGGCTGTTATCTGTTAGAATGATTTAGCAATATATCAGGAGACATGGAGCGGGGCTTACAGACGTGGGCTAGCACAAGGTGCTGAATACGAAATGATTGTTTATTGTTTCATAATGCATGAAGTAGAAGTATCAAATGATGTTAGCAGGTGCCAAGTTCAAGAAAGTTATCTTCTCACACAGTGCATGAAGCTCATGACCACAGGTCCTCCTGACTACCATATGTTTGTGTGGTTCATGGGAAATTCATGGAAAGAAAATCTGTCGGGATCTGTTAACCACAGAGACACTAGCTCTCGTCCCTGCCTCCAGCTACCTGTGAGAGTCCAAGGAAAACACCACTGTAACCTCTCCCTGGTCTCCTACTCTTAGCTGCATGTCAGAGGATCCATACAAGTTACTTCAACACAGTTTGTACTGTCACCCATAAGCCATCAGCAGTGCTGCCTCTCTCACAAGAACCAGCACTCCTTCTTCACTGCATCTATTAAACAGCTGGGCAGTGCTATCTACCTGTCCTCAAGGGTCAACTGAGAAGCAGAAGTGGCTCATACATCTGTATGTTGAGCAGTACTACCTCTGTCTGTGGTTGAGCCCTCTCTCTGCTATAGATAGACACAGTTCAGGTGTTTCTGTTGACAGCATTGCTGTATGGAGACAAGAGTGGGTACGTCAGACTAGTTGGGATTTGTTCAGTTAAACTATTAATTCCCCTTGGTGGTTTGCAGGAATCGTATCTAGGTAGAAGCATACTGTGTAGTCAGCTGGGCTGAGCTGAGCTGAATGCAACTTCTGCAAAATGTTCATAAAAGTGAACCTAAAAGTTGCCTGAGAAGTGCCATTTGGAAATGCTGGTTTTTGTCTCCAGGCTGGTTTTCTTTTTCATTGGAACAGTTCTATTGCCTGCTAGGAAAAAAAGCAACCACTACAATTCCAATGAGACAAAGTAGCTACAAAGACCAATGACATGCAAAGGATATACTTATTCTTTCATATTAAAACACTTTCATGCTCTTTGTCTTAAAAAGAACTCTAAGTGAAAGAGCCCAAGGATAGAGAAGGAAAATGAGATGGATGTTACACTGCATCAGGCAGAAGAAATAGTTTGTATGGTAAAGAAACTGATGTCACACAGAAATTACATTAGTGAATAGATGCCATGGGTTTTCTCCTTGCAGGCCCCAGTTCTGTATCTCCATTCAGTACTGTGCTGGGAAGAGAGCTGCAAAAATAAAGCTCAAGTATCTCCACAATGGTAAAGGTCCCCCAACCACCACCTCTTTCTATATCTGACTCTTTGAAGAGCTGTCAAGCCACTTAATCCATTGTAGTGCTGTCTGTCCTGAGAGATGGAGGTGATTTCTACTGCTGATAGCAGAATGTCCAGTGCTACAAAGGTGCTTGTAAGAGCAAAGCTCTTTGTAATTCAGTCATGAAATAAGCCTGTTAAGTTGGCTAACCCTGGTAATAAACCAGAGTTACAAATCTCTTCTCCCTCAAAGATGTTTTGTTGCTCTTCAGGAACAAACACTGCTGAATAACCATGACTTTATATAAATAATACACTCCCTCCTACAAGCTGCATGAAATGTTAAAACTCCAGAATGGACTATAAACGGATGCATAAATCTTTAGGATCCATGTATTTCAATCCTTCTATTTAAAACTGAAGGTAAAAGGATCACAGTATTTATTCACATTTTCCATGCCCTTTGTGCAATTTTTTCTGACATCAATTTCATGTGTGGAGCAGCACAAAATAGCGTTCCAGTATATATTGCAATACTTTGTTCTGTTTCTTGGCATGTGCCGGCACATTCAGTTGAAAGTAAAGCGTAACACAAGACAGCTTTTTTGGCATAACAGGTCACCAAAGTAGTGGAATGTTTCAGTCAAAACTCAAAGTGTGAGACACATTGCTGAAAGGCAAGTTGTCTTTGTGGAGAAGCTGAGACCTTTTTCATCTTTATACATGAGAAGTCTTGCTCTGAAGCAGTTAATTACAATGAAAAATCTAGCACATTTTTCTCATAACTGTCCATGAATTGTACTTGGATTACACACTAGTTCAAGTGACAAATAAGAGCCATATTTCTCTCACAAGTAAGGGGAAAAAAAGCCTGACGGGATGTAGATGAATGTTATCTATGTGTTGTTTATAGACCCAAAAGATCCCTCGGAGCATTAAAAATCCATGTGATATCCAAGAGTGGTATACTTTGCATTGAGATATGTAACTTAGCTGAAAGCTGTATAAAATCTGTAAAATTGCATGTATGCAAAGAGTACCCTGCTGCCTGTGTGTTCAAGTGAAGCCATGTGTACATGCGCACATGAAAAATAGATGATCATAAAACCTGCTTGAGATTCACAAACTTCTGACAGGAACATGTGTGTAGGCTAAGTCTGCCAACTTCTGGTCAAAACAGGCCTGAAAATACACAGACCTGAAATAAGCATTGTTCTTCCGTCGTGGGGAGAAACTCTGGCTTCATACACAGCAAGTCCATACAGGTTGTGGATTGTAAGCTGGTCTTCGGCGGGGAATAGGCAACATCCTTTCCTCCTGTGTTGGGTCTTCTAACTGGCAGCTGGGCCCCCAAGCCTTTTCTGATGGAGTCTTTGGAATCAGACCCACTCTTTTGTCAGGAGGAATTCCCATTGAAAATAGGTGCCCCCTACACTCCATTCTTTTTCGCACTGGCTAGGACTTTAATAGGGACTAACAGTGGTGGTGGTATATTACACAGTAGCTCGCGCAGATGGTGTGGCTCTCATTCTCTCACAAATTGTGCAGAGTGCATTTTTTATTGATTCTGTACATGTGTGTTTCATAAACATATTGCAACATGGTGTTAGTGGTGAAGAGGCTGACTCAGATGTCCCTTTTACTTATGGTGGGATTTGTTCTCACCTTTGTTCTGGAACCTTATCTGGTACTTTTAGTGCTGACTTGAGGAAAACGTTGATAAATACTGGTTTGACTGTAAGAAGCTTTCTCTTCATTGGTATTCTTGATCATGGTTATCTTTCTAAGGCCTTTAGAAACATCAACACAGGCCATGAAGTGTTTTAAGGAGAAGGATCCACAAACTTAGTCTTCGGGTATGCAGAGCAGAAAGAGAACGGGTGTTGTGTACCCGTAGATTCTGTTGCTGAGGAGGTTTTGCTACACCCATCTGTACCATTTGGCTTCTCCCAAGTTTCAAGGAAACTTTTTGGAAACTGCAGGCTTCCAAGAGCAGCCCAGCCAAGATATAACACAAGTGTGAATAACTGAGGTTGTATAATTCATCGCTAGTACACTATCTCCCAGCCAAGCACAGCAACAGAAGGCATTACTCATAGATGTGGCTACGTGGGACTGGGATCAGGTGCAGTCTGGCCCCAGGACTCAGCTGCCAGCTACTGCTGCCCAGTCCAAGCAAAGGAGTGTGATGCATAGCCAGGGCAGATCCTGCCCTCACTTTTGAGATCTTCAGAACACCTGAAAAATCTCAAACAGCTGCTTTTCATCTGGCATCTGATCTCCTCCAAGCACTGGTACGTGTGGCATGATCACAGGGATCAGCTGCCCTTGAGGCCTCTCATCTGTCTGTTTCTTGAAGCATAAACATCTCAAAACTACGCAGGCCTCCAAAAAGCTCCACAAGTCGTAGGTTTAACACTTGAGATGTAGTCTCCCCTCATCATGTAGTAGAAGAACCCTTCCAAGAAGGATTCTGACTGCTTTTGCTGTTTATCTGGCACTGGACCCAAACATATAACGACAGGGAACTGTCTGTGGTACTTGGTTCAGGCATAGAGAATGGGGAGCCGAGGCACATATGTCATGACCTCAGTATCTTGCTGAGATGTTGGTCATAATTTGTACATCACACTAGCATAATGCTGCCTGCATGGCAGTGAACCCCTTGCATGGTTTACAAGAAGTAGTTTTTGTGTGGCGGTAAGATGGGATGGGAAGAATGCAGATGTCAATTAGCCTAAGTGTTGAAGTATATGGGAATAACATGTTACCAAGAGATTGTGTGTATACAGTGTCACATTAATAGGGCAGAATAATGCATGCTTTGGAGCGAGGAAATACATGAAAAAATTACTGTATCTCAGTCTCTATAATTCAAAAGAAATTGCTTAGATAGGGTAGTGGAGAAAAGGGGCTTGTGGGTCTAGCTGTCCCTTTTGGAGCAGACAGATGTATTTTTATCATATAAATGTTCTTGTAAGTGAAGTTTTCATATCAACAAGGAAAATCTTTTTAAAGTAAGTACCAGTGCTAGTCACAGCAAAAAACATAATACTGTGACTTAAGCGGATTGCCCTTCAGACAGTTTCAGGTTCACAGTTCAAGCACCATGTTGTGACAATTACAGGACCTCTGGTGGAGCTTCCCTATTCCAAAGTTCAGAAAACAAGTATAAAAATAGAGGGGCTCCTTTGTGTCCCCAGGCAGTGCCTGTTGTCTAAGTGGCTGAAAATAAAGCAGGGTAAATGTAAGTCAGAACCGTGTGCCTGCAAGTCGGTTGCTGTGGTGTTATATGGCACTCTGGGGAGAACACGGGCCATAGCCAGGCTTCTGCTGCTGTATTTAATGATACTCTGTGAATGCCGGATATACTTGTGGTATCATCTGGAGCATGAGTTATAGTGACAGGAGAGACGGATCAGAGAGGCTCTGGCTGTGAGACTAGGGAAGATTGGCCTAACAGTTTTATTCCCTGTGTGGTCTGGTTAAAGTGGGCTAAAAATAAGGAGACCAGTGGTGCCTATATGATCTGTAGCTATGTGGAGATAAAAGGGGTTTGGGGTGGAAGAAGGAAGGAGGGTGGAGGCAAAGAACTAAACCAGAATGAGAATAGAAACTGTGGACCATGGTAATTGCGACCAGGGGAAAACAGAGTAGTGAGACCACACAGAGGAACCAGGGAAGTGTGAAGAAGAAACAAGGGGGAAGCAAGAAGAAAGGAAGAGAGAGCAGGTCATGCCCCTGGTGAGGCTGTTTGACTGTGGTTCCTGGCCAGCCACAATGGTTTTTTATTTTTAAGCACCTTAGTGATCAGCCAAGCAAAGAGCTAAGTTTCAGCAAGCAACAAATAATGAATATGAGAAAGAAGAAACAAGTTTGAAACAGAAAGGAAGAGGAGAGAGAGGAAATAGGAAGAATGTGATAGTAAAAGGAGTAATGTAATGGCACGAACAAGTGAATAAAGAACTAAAGCAAAGGGGAAAAAAATCGATCTGGCACCAGGTGCTCAGCTGGCAGAATCTCTGTAAGCCCATGGAATATGAAGGATGAGATTTAGTCCAACCACTAGCAGGCAGTAAAAATTAGTATTTCCTTTCTGCTAGGTGCTGCTTAGGGCTTGATTAGTCAATAGGAAACGGTAGGCACAGGGATTTTCGTGGATCTTCATCAGAGCCTTAGCACATATTGGAATGTACAAATTGATAACCTTTAATTGTAGTGAAGGCTGCTGGACTACAGGTGGGTAGATCAGGTCAATACAGTTAGCACCAGGGAGGCAGAGCAGGGAGCAGGACTAGATGTCTGGGGCAGAAAGGAGGCAGCAGAAAATGTGTCCTACAGCTTATGGAGAAGCTAGATAGGAATTATATGAGCATAAAATATTCCTTGTCTTCTGAATATAAGGGGACACTAAGCAGTAGTACTGCTGTATGGATTTGTGTAGTCCCCTCAAAGCGTGGTTGCATCAATTATGTCAGGCAGTATTTTTAAAGAGCGACTCCTGAATCTCTAACTTGGGGGTCGAAAAGGAGGTTCATACTTGCGGGAGAAGCAAATATCCAGCAGGGACTCCTCACCGGCATCCCCGGGGGGCTCCA
>NW_009940086.1:0-768 GCF_000696875.1 Nestor notabilis
CTGCTGTAGCTGAACCCAGGACACTTATTTAAATAGAATTTTCTGTATTTTAATTTGTACTCATTGTCTCTTGTCCTATGACTGGATGCCACTGCGAAGACGCTTAGTCTTCCTTACTCCTTCTCGTCAGGTCATCAGGTATTTATGCACATTGATAGGTTCCCCCGAGCCTTCTCTTCTCTAGGCTGAACAGTCCCATCTCTCGCATCCTCTCCTCATACAATAGATGCTCCAAAGCCTTATCCACCTTCATAGCCCTTTATGTGGTCCTTCACTGGACTCATTCCAGTATTTCCAAATCTCTCTTGTACTGGTAGCCCAAACTGGTTACAGTATTCCCAAAGTGGCCTCACCAGGGCTGAGTAGAGAGGAAGCATTACATCCATTGACTGGCCGTCTATATTCTTCCTTATACACTGGTGTACATTGCTGGGTCATAGTCAACTTGGTGACCACTGGGACCATCAGGTCCTCTTCTGCCAAACTACTTCCTAGCCAGCTGGCCCACAATATGTAATGCTGCATGAAGTATTCTTTCTTGAGATTCCTGTTGGTTGGATCAGTTCTCCAACTTGTACAGGTTCCTTTGCATGTCCCCACATCCATGCGGCTTATTTGTCACTACTCCTAGTTTTATATAATCTGCAAATTTCTTGAGGAAGTCATCCAGGTCATTAACAAAGATGTTTAACAGTATTGTCCCTAACATCAACCTCTGATACACATTGCTGGTGACTGATGTCAGCCTTACTTATAGAATCATAGAAT
>NW_009940087.1:0-264 GCF_000696875.1 Nestor notabilis
TGAGAGAATTTGCAATGTGTTTGATGATAACGTCCATCAGCTGCTGCTGAGAGGAAACCCATGCAAGCCCTCAGCTTTCTCTAACTCCTATTTATCAACACACTTGTTTGGATCCCACACTTATCAACAGCTCCCAAGGAACTCTGGAGAAAAGCACATGGAATAGGGCATGCAGACAATAGCCCTTCTGTTAGAATCATGGAGTGGTTTGGGTTGGAAGGGATCTTAAAACTCCTGCAGCTCTAAGCCCCTGCCACAGGACGG
>NW_009940087.1:609-825 GCF_000696875.1 Nestor notabilis
ATGCCAGACATGCGGGAAGCTCGGCACAGCATCAGGAGACACTGCAGAAGCAGAGGGTAACAGATCCTGCTGCTCCAGGCCAACAGACACCCAGCAGGTCGGTTAGAAGGGACATGTGCTCACTGTAGTCAAGGATCATGAAGGTGCAGCTGCAGGAATTGTGCTTGGGACCAAGAGCCCGCGGGACAATATTTAACCTGCTCCTGGCCATGCCTG
>NW_009940088.1:0-1282 GCF_000696875.1 Nestor notabilis
ACACAGCTTGGTGTCGTCGGCAAACTTGCTATATATATATATATATATAAATAACTCTAGCATCTCTCAGTGTTGATAACAGTTGTTACACTTATTTCATTAACAATATAGAATTGCTGTCTATGGTACCAACCACGAGACATTGTGTCTTGCGTGTCTCTGTCATGATCAGGAATCAAAGAGCCGAGCGTAATGGATAAAAAAGATGAGAGCTGATTCCCTCTCATGACTGAGAGACATAACAAAGTATATGTTTTTGTCAAAGTGTTTTCAGTGAAGTATGTTTATGTTCTTCATGACTGCCAGTGGAGCTGATGAGCCCTTGCCAGGCAGGCAGCCAGCTCTGGGCAGGCAGCGGGGCTCTGCCTGCACAGGCTGGAGCTGGCAGCTCCCAGGCACTTGCTGGGAGGCAGACCCTGGCCACCCCGCTCTCTGCGGGGCTCCCGAGCAAGGGCGAATGGGCAGCAACACCCCCTGTGGTGATCAATCATCTCCGGGGTGCAGAGAAACCGCTATCGGCACCTACCCCCACGCAGCTGGTGCTGCACCCACAGAGCGAGGCAGGACGTGCAGCGCCGAGGGGCGGGCGGGCAGGCAGCAGCCAGGGGAGCAGTAGGAGTGTGGTGGGCAGAGACCACGGAGAGGGGGCTGGCGCGACGACGTGTCCTGTCAGGAGAGTAGGCAGGAGCTACATGGTGATGGTGGGCGGTGCCGTGAGGCATAAAACACTGGGATTTTGGGGGGAGCTTGCGGGAAAACAGGAGATACTTTCTGTCTGAGTATTTTCTCCTAATACGAGCACTGAGAAGTTTTGGAACAACATTCAAGCACTTGATTATTTCAGCAATTTAAATGTACAGCAGCACTGTGTCAACTGCGTTTTAAAAAAGGAACAGGATTCTATTCCAAACCTTCCCCCAAGAATATTTTTTGCCTTACTGCATTGCAATATTAGGCCACACTTCTGTACACTATTTTTGAGCACCGTGTAAGATATCAGTTTGGGTTTCCAAGCCAAGAGTGGAGATTCTCTCTATTTTCAGCATTTTCTTTGATTTGCTGTTCTTTGAGCGTGGTGGTTTCTGCCCCTCTGGGTGCAAATACACGTGCCCCATGCAGCCGCTGCTGTGCAACCGGGCAGCACAACTGGCCTGCACTATCCTACAATCCGATTCTAGGTCTCTTTACTTGGTCATTATGCAGAAGTAAAAAGGTTGTAGGTATCTCACAAACTTCCAGCCACACTGACAAAGAATCATAGAATCACTTAGGTTGGAAAAGA
>NW_009940089.1:0-6351 GCF_000696875.1 Nestor notabilis
TATAGATATATATATATATAAAAACTTCCTCTAACATCTGGTTAAAAAAAAAAGTCATTTATTATCCCTTCTTCCTCCTCCTGTGCCTCACCAACATTCCCCTTCAAAGAAGGGACAGTCTTTTATTTCACCAAGCCTTCCTTCAGAATTCTTTACTTCTGACATAAAGACCCTTCCGTCCACATCTGTTAGTCACTAATTAGATCAGCCTTTTATAGTGTGAGGCATTAGGAATAAGAGAGCATTTTCTTTTTCCAAAGCAAAGCAAGTCATTTATTAGATCCTCAACATCTCCAAGATAATACATACAAAACGTTTAACAGGAGTTCATTTGTCTACAGATCAGAGAGGTAAGTTTTTTCCTTCCTTCACACATTGGCACAAGTATTCTGAGAAATCAGTGAAAGTTTTTACTTCCCCAAGCGATCACCTCACTTTTCTTTGTGAATGCTTAGATCAGAAGGTTGAACATGTGCGGTTTATTTTACTGCACTGGTACAGTCTTCACAAAATTGTTTGAGAGATCAAAAACTAAACCTAGCCACAACCATTCTGAACTTTTCTAGCACCACAGTTCTGCTTCAAAGTCTGTAGGTTTCCCACAGCCCAGTCAGACAGGCAAGCTCAAATCTCTTGCTTGCCTTCCCAGCCCTATTTGGTTTCACTCACAACACCCCTACCACCACACCACTACATTTACTAGCACTTTTCAAGATGCAATAACTTCCTGCTATTTACCAAATATTTCCACTGCGTAATTACAAGTGCACCCAACACACAGTAGCTAAGGGCCATTTAGAATTCAGCAAGCTATTAACTTAGAATCACTCTGGGTAACAAGTTACAATTTACACTGGCAGGCAGCTAAGCCAAAGTGCTCCGAATTTGTGATCCAGCTTTATTTCAGAGAAAAAAGTTACCAGCTAATCTACTACTGAAATAATTCTACCACTCCCCCAGTGGCTTTGAAAATAACCTATTACTACTCTAATGTGGTGTTTTGGTTTAGGGTTTTTTGCTTTTCTTTTGCTTGGTGTGGGGGTTTCCTTTTTTGGGGGGAGAGGGAGGTTTAAATCCTCTGCAACACCTTACATACTGAAGGAAGAATATGAATACATGCTAAATTTTATTTCTATTCACATATTTTACAGGCTTCTGACTGGCTGTTTGGTAAGTTGAACCATGCTATACCTTTCCACGCACCCCCCACTCCTCCCCCCCCAAAAAACATACTCTTGTCAGCTTCTTTATTTCCCCTACACACACACTTGCACAGCACCATGCTAGCCAGCTGTACTCTTTTTCTGCTAATAGTAGCTTTAGAATCAGTAGTGGGGAGAGACTTACACTGGTCACTCGACGGTAGATCTGCGCAGCATTTTGGCACTCGGAATAAGGATACTCAGACGTGGCCATCTCTAGCATACACATCCCAAAAGCATATACATCAACGGATTCATCATATTTCTCCTCATACATCTCGGGGGCCATGAACTCTGGGGTACCTTAAATTAAAAGAACGATTCAGACTCTAAATGTCTCAAAGCGAGCAGAGGCTGCTGGCGTTACTCACCGCAGGAGGAAGCGGATGGGCAGACCTGTGAGACAAGAGAAAGTGGAGGCAAAAAGAAGAGGGAGGAAACCCTTAGTCACTCTGTTGCATCAACGTACTTTGTGAGTCTTCCATTGTAAGGCCTTGTGAAGTAAGAATGGCATGAAAGGACTGACGCAAATTCCTGTTTTATGTGCATTAATCTAGGTATCAAAACAGACTTGATCAGGCAGGAGTCAAATAGACGGGAGGGTATAAGAAGAGGGGAAGACCATAGACTAGCCATAGGCTACAAACCAAATACTAAGGAGAGTTAAGACACTTACCTTTTCTCCCTGTAAGAAAGGAGGCACATTAAACCTTCTTTCAAAAATTACCCAACTGCCCTCTGCTGCAGAAGAAGTAGTATTGGTAAGAGCCCACAGCTAGTCTCTGACCTGGTGCTCTCCATCTACTTTTTGAAGTAGAATGGTTTGGAAAAGGCCTTGCAATGAAAAACTCTATTGTTATAAATATAAATCTCCATGAAAAAAAAAGATAAAAGGTAATTTTCTGCAAAGGCCACTCACCAGAGCCCTTTTCTTCCTATACTTACCTTCCCACCTGCAGTATATTTATAGGCCTACTGCAGATACAGGCATTAGTGAGGGACATCCTACAGTCAAAAATACTCAGAAATACAGAGAGATTGAGTTACAGGCATAGAGCGTGAGATTCAACAAGTCCCATTTAAATAGTGTGCAGAAAATTATTGCCCAGTGAAGCATCACAGCATCCCCTCAAAGGGATTGCACTGAAAGATCAGATTTACTTTAAGCCAGAGATGCAAGTTTGCTTTTTGTAAATTTAAGCACAGAATTATTTCCTGCAGACATCAGATTCAAGACCATTCACAGCTCATTCTATAGCCACATTGCTTGTTTTCACCACACTAAAATCAAAAAAAGAGAATGTAACAGCAGTCATTTATCCAAAAGCTAACTGTTAACAGATAGCTAGATATGAAGTGGACATTTTTCAATGATAAATTTGAGGTTAAGATAAGAATGCTTAAGAAATTATTTTTTTATTTATTTACATTGTATGCTTTTCTTTCCTATTAATACTTTGACCTGGTTAAGAAGCAGGAAATATTTCAGCAACAGCTTGCAAGACAATTTATGAGCATATACCATTGATCCCATCTAGGAATCTAGTATAGGACTGTTGAGTAATACTGCATTTTAGCAAGCTCTAAATACTGAGGGAGAGAGAGCAATTTCATACCCTGCAGTCTATTCACCCCACCATAGAAACAAAGCTGATAAAACCAGTTCTTTCAAGAATTCACAAGAAAAGGTTATCATAGTTCCATCAAATCAATTTCTGAAAAAGGTTATTAGTGGATACATAAGAACAGAGCCAGTATAAGGTAATACTTCCCCAAGGCATCTTCCCAAGTTACACAAACCCGTACTCTATAGAATCCCCAAGTAAGGCATTATATCACAGTCAGACTGTGATATAAAGACTGTCTTTTATATACCTTAGTTTCTGATTACTCATAAAGTACAAGAGATTTAATATTAACCCCTGGTGACAGTAAAATAATTAAATACATAAATAATTGGCTGTCTAAATTAATGCTACTCTAACTATCAAAACATTGCTTGGTCACCAAAATGCATTTGTACATTATTTGAAGCAGCATCATATTAAAGCTGAGATTTATGTGTAGTTAAAAGAGTGGTTTTATCAACAATGTTGCACTAAACTGTTGTGCAGGGCAATAAACGTATATTCCAAAATGCTTAATGTTAATATATAGAATACCAAAAGCCCAACCAAAGTTTCAACATGTAATCTCATCAGGAACACAGAATGACCTCAACAGCCAAGAAATGTTTTCACGCTTTGACCATGTACCTCTGAAACCATATGTTTAAGGGAGGAAAAAAGATTTTTAAAATACTCGAGTTTCCAAGTTAAGTAGACTGGCTCATCAGCCTCCAAAACAGGAGAGGCTTACCTATCACACTTTTGGCAAAAGAAGCTCGTTTCAGGGTTGCCAGACCAAGGTCTCCAATCTTGACTGATCCAGTAGGGCCAGTAATGAAGATATTGTCACATTTTAAGTCTCTATGAATAATGGGAGGAGTGCGTGTGTGTAGAAATTGCAAGCCTTTCAGTATCTGACGGCACCAGCTTCGTAGTACTTTAATTTTCATCACTTTAAATCTTTTCAAATACCTAATGAAAAAAACAGTAGGTTAAATAGGTTCTGCCAACAAGTAGTAGATCATAGTATATTATTACGCTATATTATTTGCTGTTCTGAAGTAAAAAAGCAGTAAAGAGATGTACAAAATTCAACTTCACCTTCTATTTTAAAAGCTAACTGGGCATTTCCAGACTTCAGAGGAGCTAAAGATAATGCGCACTCCTAAAACCTACCCACTTTATTCTAGCTAGGGAACTATAACGCTAAAAGATAAATGTGAAATGCTTGAGCTATAACTAATAATTCATTTGCACAGAAAGTCACCCTCTGGTAATTAGACAGTTGGCTTGCTAAGTTTCAAGGCACTGCTTCCCTGACAAAGAGTTAAAGGCTTATGCATTACAATTCTTTACCTATTCATTTCACAGGGGTTTTATTCTTCCCTTTTATCCTGAAACTGCTCAAACAGTTACAACCTTTTCCTTAACTAAATGTAACTGGATGAGAAGGTGGGGCACTAGAGCTAAAACACTAATAACCACCAGGTACATAATTGTTGCAAACTGTGAGAGCTCTGCAGTTGGTACAAGTAACTTCGACCAGGGTGCTTCGACTAATATTGATAAGTAAGGTTTTCAGGTTACACTTTAAATCCGCTTCAAATTGACTTGTTATGTTGTCAAGCAAATTAGAAATTCTTAGAGATCACTTCCCTGGTGCAAGACAGGGTTTGAGCACCTGAATCTGACTGGTACTACTCACTACTTGAAAACTATAGATAGATACGGATGGGGCAGGGAAATCTGTAAAAAAGTTCTACCAAACAAATGACGTGGAAGAGTTCATATGTAAAGTTAGCATCCTTTTGCAGGTAGAATGTGTTTTAACGTTGCTGCTTTTTAAAATCCCATGCCAGAAGAGCCAAATTTCATACCAAAATATTTTCCAGTGCTTGTTACCCAAAACTATGATTTTATTCTACTCCCTAACTTCCACAGATTAGAGATGCCCCAAGACGAATAACCTGCAACAGTATTCAAGTGCTTTCCAGCAGTGTATGTGCACAAACTTTTATGGGTAAAACAATTCGAAGTGAAGAGTTGTTTTCTTCCCTTTGGAAAGTATGGAGTGAAATGCATTTAAAGAAAGGAACTAGCATGCTGTGTAGAGCAAGAATGTTATTCAGAGAGTGTTACTGAAAGACTCAGGTAAAGGCAAGTATCACACTACTGCAAGACTGGTAAGAAATTCTGCGACCAGCACAAAGTCTAGCAACTACAGTCTTACAATACAACCAAGTCATGTTCAATTATCCAATGTTAGTATTCAGTCTCTTCTGCATATCCACTTAATCAGGAAAAGAGGTAGTGATTAAATCACTTGAATGCCAACATTAAAAATGTGGTATATTAAGGCCTTTAACTACTCTTCTCCAGTTCAAAAGAGTATCTGGAAAATCAAGTTGCTAGCAATAGCCCCGATGTGAAAACAGATCTGTAAAAGCAATCGGGACCCAGTTCCAGAAGGAAATAAAGTCTCAAAACAGAATGTAAAGACATGCAAGGAAAAAGCCAAGCCAAGGAAGGAGACAAACTGAAGGAGGTTCTGAATCACATCAGCTACCACTTGAATTCTTGCTATTGACACAAGCCTCATTCATCTCTCTTGAGCTTGTTCCAAAGATCACATGGTAGGGGCACTTCAGTTCAGCATCTGGAATCCCTAATTACATTCTTGGTTTCAAATATGCTAGTCTACTGCCAGCTTCTCACTATTAAAGGACCTGGGTCCAACCATCACACAGCATCCTGCAGTGTTGCTGTTATTTTTCCATAACACTGTTGTGAACTAAGTCACATGTCACTTAAGGCAGAAACCATTTTAAAATGGAAGTGTATATAATACATAAAAATACACGGTCAATGCTACTAGCCAATATATTTGCATAAGATACCCTAGTATCATAGGATAACTCAGGCTTGAAGAGACATTGGGAGGTTTCTCATTTAAGTTTTTGCTCAGAGTCAGCCATGAAGTCAGACATGGTTACTCTGGACTGTATCTAGCCAGGTTTCTAGAATCAACAGGAATGATGCCAGCACAACATTTTGGGACAACCTGTTCCACTGCTTGACTATCACCATTGAAACAGCTTGTCTTTACGTCAGCCTGAACCTCTTCCATTCAACTTGTGCTAGTTGTCTCTAATCCTCCCACCATTCACTGCTGTAAAGAGCCTGATTCCCCCATGTGCCCTGGAAGGCTGCTGTTAGGTCTCCCCCAAAGGATCCTTCTTCAGGATGACTGAATCTAGTTCCCTCCGCTCCTCTTCATAGAGCAGGGACTGCAGCACCTGACCATCTTGGTGGACCTCCACTGAACTTGCTCCTGCGAAATCAACAGTGTTATCTATTTTAAAGGGTAGTATTAATTTTCTAAAAAGATAAGATATTTGATCTTTGCACAGAATACACATGAAGATGAGAACACAAGACTTTCTTAATAGATAGCTTCAATGAATAGTGACGGGAGCTAGAATTTGGCTGTCTCGAGGTTGTTTTTTTGTGGGATTGGTTTTTGAGTTTTTTTTTTAAGCAGG
>NW_009940089.1:6382-23725 GCF_000696875.1 Nestor notabilis
TCGCAGCTTTAGGAGCTATAGGGAACTCTATTAAGTTAGCAGAGTTAGTTATGTGTCCTACTAGACAGCTGACAGTCATTTGAAGTGGACCAGGACACATACTGTAACAGCCTTGGACAAAACTAGTGGCTGAGACTTAGGTCAGATTGAATATTGCTGCCTTCATTAACAGTATAATTAAGACTTAAAATAGATAACTCCATTTTGTTTTTCCAAGATTTTAACTCCATTATAGCATACAATAGCAGTTTAATTCTTTACAACAATTGAGTTGTAATACTTTTGCACTGGTATGCAGAAAATCAGGGACTTTTCTGTGCAGATGGCATTTGAAAAGATTGAGCCCACAATATTTTAACATTATGTATGTGTATATATCCAAATGTATACAAATATGAAAAAGCATGAGGAAAATTTTCTTTAAGATATCACCACACTTCTGTTTACTTTTTTACACCAAGTGGCAACAATGTCTGTGTCCCAAGTCTCAAAACAAGGAAGGCATCACTTGTATTAAATGCAGGTAATATAAACACACAAAAAAAGAGAAATGGAAGCAATACTCAGCCAAATATAAACAAACGTAAGTGTGCAGTGTAAATCTAGGAATACAACACACGTACACGAAATACTTAACGATACTAAATTTGGCATATCAGAATTTTCCCATATAGTTTACCTGTCAAGACTCAAGTCAAGTGCACAAGAATAAACCAAATCATGGTTATAACACAAACTATGCAATAGTGGGGGAAAAGCCCACCCAGAAGTTTAAAAGATGTTCAATTAAAGAGCTTATTAGTTATTTTGGGATAACCTTCCATTCTTTAGAGTATAAAATAATCTTATAAACAACAAATCTTCCTACCAACACCCTGCATATAACTGTCTATTATTACTTTGTCATCTTGCTTATGCCACCACATAACAAGACCTAAATATTAAGTTCAAGGAGGGGAGGGAAGGAGTAAAAACAAGAAAAAAAAAAAAAAAAGAAAAAGAAAAGGTTAAGTCTAACACTATATATTCTAGCATAAAATTAGGTAACTTTAAAAAAAAGGCATCTGTACATAGCTGTAAAGCCTTTACTTTATTACTGGCTCTGAAAACAGCACATGAAGTAACAGATATATTTTATCTGAAATACTTTAACCAACCTCAGAAAAGTCTTCCCTGAAAATGCAGCTAAAAAAGAAAGTTGCAGTATCTTCAACTGCAACTTGCAGTGCTATTTCAAGAGTCAAACACTTCCTTGTAATTGCAGGCCAGACTCCCAAAGTTCCATTTTTATCTTCTTTAAGTATGTCCATTTGTGGCTATCAATAAGCATCATAAAAACTCAAGACGTTCACATGCTATTTTAGCCAAATAGATTGTAAGTTGTTTCCAGCGCCTACAGCTTACACATTTAGGTTCTGAATGCCTCGCCAAGACTTAAATGGGCACTGAATTAAGATGACGACTCACAATCCCTGAATTTCAAAAGCTGGCAGTTTTATTTCCAGTAGATTAATGGTGACTGGATGCTGGTGAACAAGCTCATAGCTCTACAAGTTTCTACCGTGCAAGGCGAAAATGGGATGTCAGTATAACCCCCGCAGGCTCAACACACCACTAGAGGGCCCTCGCAGCAGCTCGATTGCAGGTGTCTGCTTTTAGCTCTGGCTTAAAGGTAGAACTAGTTTGACCCAGCTACTCCACAGGTTGAAATCGCAAGCATCGGTATACTTTCAGATTTTTGTCTGGTACTACTTCATGAAGTTTCAGCTAAACAAATAGGTAGTGGTTTGTTCGTGTTGTTTTCTTTTTACATATTATTTGTACTGTAGTAACACCCAAAACCTCCCAAAAGAGGTGAATTAATTCAGGCTTTGAATGTTATAAATCATCTCACACTAATGGAAAGCAGATGGAGCAAAAAATGAAAAGTTGTCAGAAGTGAAAATAGAGCATTGTCTTCCTGAACCCTCAAAACCTGAAAGTTTTCTGCATGTGCTTACTAGGATATCACAAGGAAGAATCTGACACGGTTGCCAACTTAAAGAATGTTCTACCATACCCTGCAGGGCTAGCAAGACTCCTTTTAAACCAGAATTTCCCTACAGAAGGTTAGCCCTCAGCAAGACGTCTCTATTCTTATCTATTCTGAAATATGATCTATTTCTAGCGCTCTGATTTTGTGCTAATCATTCTCATATGCTTTGACATTCCTTAATTTACTTACGTTTTCAATGTTCCAGATGTCATGAGTTCCGTCACGAGAACAATACACTTTTTTCCTTTCACTGTAGACTCCCAGGAATCATAGAACCTGACAATATTGGGATGCTGAAGCCCTTTCAGCATCCCGGCTTCCTCTTTAAATCTTTGACGCTCTGACTTGGACAGCTTCCGATCCTAATGAAAAAGAAAAGGTACATCAGAAAGCTTTGTTTTATTTCTTACTCAGAGAAGCAGCAACTTGAACTACAACTGGGTACAGTCAGTGAACAAGTAAGAATTGGCAGTCTTAAATAATGTTTGGTTTGCAATTACCCTTAAAGGTGCTCATTTAGAAGACATCCTATTACAGTCTTTTTTGTCATATTTTTCCTTACAATCTGACTGCTCTCAGAGGTAAGAATTGCAACTCTGTGGATTATCCCTTCTTCCCATTTCCTCTTCCCCTGCTCTAATAAATCTAGTCATTGTCTGAGTTGAGGTGAAAGGAGGACATAATGTCTTCCAATATTCAAGTGATCCAGAGTAGACAAAATTGGATCATTTAAAGCTTCTCTCTCTCGTTGTACATAACAAGGTTTAGTTATGCCTATGTGTATAATACCCAGACCACTGGTAACAGATGGGATTAACCTTCCATATAGGGGGTAGAGCATAGAACCTCTCTAACACATACCATGAACTTATAACTGCAGAAGAACAAGTAAGTTGGATTTATTTTTTTTTTTTTTTTATGAAAAGCATGACCTCATGATTGAGCAAGTTTCCTGTAATCTAGCGTCAAGGAAAACAAAACCATAACTCACACTAGAGACAGAAAGCAATCTTTTGGCCAGAGACAGACTATGAAAAAGCATTCCTAGACAATATTGTTTTATTATCTACCAACAACTAGTTATCAGATAGCGTTAGGACTCTGAGCAGCTATTACCAGACTAAGCTGCACATCTCAAGAGAAAACAGTCTCCTCATGCCATTCAGTTTTCTCAGCTTACCAATGCACTGGCCACACCAGTCAGATTGATAGATATAAACTGGATCTATATGCAGTTTGTATTAAAAAAAAAACAACCAAAACAAAACCAAACCCCCAAACGAGCAACATTTCAGGATATAATTAAAGCCCAGAATTTTAGAATCATTGTTCCTAACAGTTATTTAGGAATAACCAGTGACCTCTCTGTCAAATATGAATACTAATTCTAAGTCATTTTATTTCATATTTCCTTTTCAATTAAAGGAGGTAGTAAAACCATGCAGGGTTTACTTACACTGCTCACAACCTCCTACTATCCTCCAGGCAGTAATTTCTCTTCCTTTGTTTACCAGTAATGTGTTTTCTCAATACCATTCAGCCATGTAATACCTAAACGATCATATATTCACTTAGATCATTAACTTTTTCTCAGAGTTTCACAGAGTATCTTTCCATATGGACAAACTTCATTTCCAGATGAAGCTCTAAGTTTCAGAAGTGTAAAAGCCTTCCAAGTGAAAGTTTGAGAACAGAGTTGAAATGACCTCCGGAATCACTATCTTATCAGTGCCTGTGAATGTCAGCCACACGCATGCTTTTACAGTTCTTAGCAAGATGCTAAATTCTTCTGTCTCGCAAATTTAGTCTCTAGACATCAAAAGCATTCAATCCCGCAACTATTTCACTCTGCAGAAATTAGCACTACCACCTCTTCTCCTTCATAAACATACTTGCACTAACAAATTTTCAGATAACATACTTGCAGAAACACTACACAAACATTTGAGTATTCATGTCTCCCTGGGTGTTAGTTTGAGTTTTCTTAATATGGAAGTAAGGCTTCCATTTGCACTGTCTTACCCATCTAATAGCTTTCCTTTCATTACAATAGATAGGGCAGCATAACTTTTGTTCAAAACCAGTTCACCTTGACTTTTACAAGCAGCTGTGATAAAGAAAAGCAGCAAGTTGCAATACGTACATCAGTCAACAGAACATACATGCATGCTTCTTAGGATCACTCAATGCTTAAAGCAATACAAAAATCACAATAATGTAATTATTGTTACAGTAAAATAAAGCAGTCTTCTCAGCCTCTGCACCTGATCCACATAATCCACATATTAAAACTAGTGTATAGCTGTAAATCCAATTATTACATATGGTTATTAGAAAAACATAGCTGCAACAATTACTTTTATATCACCTTTAAATTTAGTCATGAACAGCTGCATTCATTTTTGTCCAACACCTAGATTTTAAATACACATTTGGATTAAATTCCTTTGTTTTATGCATTCGAATAACTTACCTACACAAACACTACTAACCAGTTTTAGACTACACTTGACAACAAGTTATCATCTTAAATCTGTGTAAACCTAATCTCCCTTAATGGCCTTACACTTACACATTTTCCCTACCACTGTACTACTAACCCCAAATAGAAACTAACAAGTGCTAATCACTCTTATCAATGAACAGACTCTTTAACAGGCAGGCGTATTTTGACTCATTCCCCTTTCTGGCCACATCAATGGTAGCATCGTGTTCCTGCACACGTATCTGTGATGTTTAAAACAGACACTGAACACTTCAGTGCTGGCATTAAAGGAAAAAAACACCAAGTCAGTGATAATACACAGAGTAATTCAACACATCTTTGAAAGACACAGTGCCCTAAAGATCTGGGACAAGCTTGGACACAAACACAGGCCAAGAAATTTCACCCAGGAAGACAGCTACGTTTTTGCAACCAAGGGAACATCACACCCTTCAGTGGCATACTGCAGCAGCAAACTACAGCAGGAAAAGTTAACATTAAAAGTTAACATTAAACAGAGCTGTAAAGAAAAGGCAAAGAGGCCACTTGTTTCATAGACTAGCAATACATGCTACCCTTAACTTCCCTCATTTCCTTGGATACACAACCCATACACTCATCTCAAACAGGTTTTTTTTTATATTCTTTCCAATTAATGCTAGGTAACAGAAAAGGATTAATATACTTCAAAAACACATAACCCTAGCATTCAGGAAAATATTAGATCTCATGTACAGTTATACTAATAAAGTTATCTGTATACACAACGACTGGTTATACTCACGCAAACTACATTCTAAGGCAACCTGCAATTAAATTAGCCTATAGGCTAACATGCCATTTAAAAACTACAAGCACACTTTCAAAACCTGAATATTCCATGCACTAGAACCTTAAAAACATATCAGACAGTAAGATCTGCCAGACTGCATAGAGATGGACTAGATCAAAGCCCATCCCAAATACTACATTTTGGCATCTTCTGAGCTGTTAGCGTGGGCAAATATGACTACTTTATGCTCTTTCTTGTACAAAGATGCAATCTAAGCAGCTGCAGATACTCAAGTATTGAGTTAGAGAATAAATAAAGCACCATATGTAATTTGGGAGACTGAGAAATGGTGCTACCAGCCACGTTAGGTATGAATACTTGAGGAAAGACAGAAGAATACAAGCATCTTGGAATCACATGAAATCCACACATGAAGTTGCTGTATGAC
The DNA here is from genome assembly GCF_000696875.1 of Nestor notabilis. Classification (NCBI taxonomy): domain Eukaryota; kingdom Metazoa; phylum Chordata; class Aves; order Psittaciformes; family Psittacidae; genus Nestor; species Nestor notabilis. Next base: position 12,123 of record NW_009940089.1, read on the forward strand.
AGAGCTGTAGCAGACAGGAAAAGCCATCCCACTTAATGAGAATTTAAAAGATCATTTTCCAAGAATTTGGGAAGGGGACAGCTTTCACAATCTTCGGTTTTAAGTGTATACTCCAAGAGAATCAAAAGCCCAGCTGTGTCCTTCAGACAAGGCAGCTACTTGGGGCAATACTCAGATTCCAGAGTGGCCTTCGAGCAGGAGCCTGCAGGAATGCAAGCCCCTCAACTCTATCTCCACCTCTAAAGAGGTAGCAGAAAGTTTATGGTATATCATTCTAAATAATTCTCCTTTTGATGACATTATCTTGAGGATTAAACAAAGAGATCTATCCCCTGCAGCCTCTTTCCTGTAACTCACAGTCTAAATAGGTACGCTGATGGACCATTTCAGCCTGTTATTTGCCGGTTTCATCTGGAAGCAAAAATGGAGGTTTCACAACTTAATGTTCCTGTATCACAAAGTACAACATTGGTTAAACAAATTTAATGTTTTCTTTGATTTTTATTTTATTTTTAAATCAAGCATCTCAAAACTGAACAATAGAAAGACACTTAAAATGCTTTTCCATAAGCCTGGCAAAATTGAACACTTTTATAGAGAAATCACCACTTTAAGAACAGTTAATAATATATGGCTTGATACCCTATCCTTCAAAGACCAACTTGTCGTGGAACTCCTATGAATAAAATCCAAAAATGGACACCCTCTCTCCTCCCCTAGCCTTTATTTTACCGTAATGAAGCAACTTTAGGCAGACAAGATGAAGTCCTAAGTCTGGAAGTTAGCAAATCACATTCTTGTATCCCAGTTAGCACATGCTGAGCAGATATAGCCCAAATATTTAAAAATATACAAAGCTGTCAAACTGTAGGAGAGTTTGCTTCCTAAAATGGATTTAACTATCCTATGAAATAGCCACCATTGTTGTTCCTGAACTGATAGCTTCCCTGGAGGACTTAAGTGTCACATCCTAATCACTGGGCTGCCCTTCGAACAAACTGAAACAGATGCATCAAGCCCACTCCGTTCATTTCATTCATTCCTTTCCACCTACATTAAATTGTTTTGACAAGCCAGGACAAACAGCAAGGCTTCCCAGCACGTGACTCGCAGTTCTGCAGTGCCAGGGGCCTGAATGGAGACAGGCAGCAAGTGAAGCAATTGTTCAGCTCAGAACAATTCAATAAGCTTTTCTTGGCTGTTTCAATTTATCCGTGTACTTCCCCTCCGATTTTTTTTGGTCAGGAAAGAGCTATCAGAGGTGTTTACATTACCCAAAGTAAATCAGGGATCTTGGTCATTCATGACCATGGTCATTACTTATTTTCACTAATGTACTTAACTTGCACACCTAACCATTACTACTCCCTTTCTATCCCTGTACAGGGGTGCCTTATATAAAGGCAAGAAAACCCCTGACTTAAAACCACCCGTCACCCCTAAGATTAGTTCTTGTATAAAGCCACAAAAAAAAAAAAAAAAAAAAAGCTCATCAGCAAAAAATGCCTATATTCCTTTGGTAAGTTTTTTCACCCAAGGCTTAATACCTATTCAGCATCCTTAATGAGGAAAGAAAATACATTTCTGGCACCTAAATTAATCTTAAATTTCAACTTGGTTGCTCACATAGCTGTTAAGTCCATCAAGTAATTTCTCATGTTTTCCTTTCTAACTTTCTACAGTGCTTCAGAGTCCTGTCCTATTAACATCGTGACAAGAAATCCTGCATCTGCAAAGCACATCACAGTACCGCAAGCGATTGTAGAGCCTGACTCAGACACCAGAGACAGCAAGAGATCCATGTTATTAGCAAGGCACCACACTCTGCTCTAGCCATTTGAGTCTGCTCTTCATTCAGACCAAGCTCAACCAAGTGCCTCACCTCTGCTGCCCATTTTTACTAACACCAAATGGCCTGAGCTAGGACAATTCAACAGGCATTAAATGGACAGTTATGCAGAAAAGACTTCATTCTCAAACTTGTGCTACAGGATGCCAAGCAAGTGGGTAACAAAAGAAATACTCTACATGGAAGGAACTAGATGTGCTAACTCGTGCTATTTATGCTCAAAGGTTATTTATACACAAAGTGCCAGAGAACCCTTACACACAACAGAACAAACCTGACTCGAACCTTCCCATAGTCTCCATCTTCTACAAATAGGCAGACTCACAGGTGATAGAAGTCAACTTTAAACCAGACATTTAAAGAAAAAAAAAAAAGGCATGAGCTGCTATACAGCTTAGAAAGCTGTTTCCTCTTCCACAGAGGAAGACAATAAAGAGGAAACTGAGAAAGACTGGACACTTTACATACTACAGACAGGTGTTACCAGCTTTCTGCATATCCTACAGCTAGATTCAGAAATTCTACATAGCTAATATTACTGGGACAGTTACTTAGTGGGTTGTTGGTTTGTTTTTTTAAACTACACTAAAGCAACACTATGAAGCTTTTATCCAAAGAGATGCACTAAAAATCACACTAGAAAAATTAGTAGCAATGAACTGTCTTCAAGTGGTGTGATCTGAAAGTGTACGGCCATGACAGACTTCAAGGTGCTGCTGAATTATAGATAGCCTGAATCACAACCATGGTAAATTATCTGTGCTGAGGTTACAGCAAGCAGCATTTCATAAAGCTTTCCAAATGCCTGAAAATTTGAGGGGAAGACACTGCTCCTCCAGGCCTATTATTCAGAGGAAGAAGTAGCATACAGAAGGGACAAATGTTCTTCTGTGTGCATTTCTGCAGCATATGAGAAAGGCTTTGCAAGCCTTTTACGCAAGGTTAATGAGGGGTCATCAGAGGAGAAGCTAGGAAGACTGCACTCTGATATTCAGCCTGTTAATGGAACGGAGGCTTTGTGGGCTGCAGTGTTCTCATCCTGAAAAAATCTAGCAGTTAAGAGGAAAAAAAAAGAGCACAGTGACCATTGAGCTAGATTAACAAAATATCAACAAAGAATCCACTGAGCTTAAAAATCATCCAGCATTACATAGTTAGTACCTAGAAATGGAAGTCTCAATGCGTAAGAACTGCATCTACTTCTGCGTCAACACAAACCTCTTCAGACTTTCCAGTGTCAGTGTTAAAGACTAGTAGAGAGAAAAAAGGAAATGAGGGGGAAGAGACTGTTCAAAAAAACACATCCCTGTACAGCCACAGATAGTGAAACTGATCAAGGATCTACACAGACCCCTCCATGTGTCTACCTTTCCACATGGCACTGAGCTCAAAAAAAAATGATTAAACGGAGCTGAACAGCTGCTGTTCCAAAAGTAAGCATCCAGGCTAAACAACCCATTTCCCCAGCTGCTCCTCATAAGAGTTGAGCTCTAGACCCTTCACCAGCTTTGTTGCTCTTCTTTGGATAGCAATTCAATGTCTTCCGTGTGGTGAGGAGCTCAAAACTTTTCAGTCCCTTTCTTCTTCATCTTAGATTGAAGATGGAAGACAAAATTCCTGAGGATGGGCGGTGGAATAAAGTGCAATACCAAGTTAACGCTTACTTACTGAAAGTAAAATTTCACAGTGCTGCTTGGCAAGTCTCCACAAGAAGAATCAACTTTATATAAGCTACAGACAGCCTTTGTGGAGTATGCAAACAACCTTGAGAAAGAGAACACTGAAATGTTATATACAGATAGATAGAAAATACACATATCTAACACAATGGAAAAGATGAGGCTTAAAAGAGTTATCTACTACACTTTTTAAAGTTCCTCATTCAGGGGAAAGATTTTTTCTAGGCTTCCTCTTGTACAAGATATGAAAAATGCTTCAAGTTTCAGTAAAGTACACAAGTAGTCAACCTACATGAAAGGCTGAAGGATTATTCACATTAGGTATACGGTTTCCTGGTGTACATTCTCTGTTTTACTTTCTGGCATTTCAATGCACAACAGTAGCAGCACTGCCCAAAATTCATCAGAAGATGCAGTTACTTTATTAAACACACAACAAAAATTAAAATTGTTTCTCATCCTTTCTCTTACCATAGATACAGGGTGATACAGTGAACATAGAATCATACAGTGAACCATAGAATCATAGAACAGTTTGGGTCGGAAAGCACCTTAAAGCTCATCCAGTTCCAACCCCTCTGCCATGGGCAGGGACACCTTCCATTAGACCAGGTTGCTCCAAGCCTTGTCCAACCTGGCCTTGATGGCAGCACCTCACATGATCAAATGCATGCAAGTTTATTTCTGCTGCCCAAAGGTTAGAATTAAAGAAACAAATTACATCTTGCAGAGATGATACTTGGGTAAACTGATGGCAGGAAGAAGAGGAACAAGGAAATGAAACCCTCAGTGATTAGACAGAAGAAGAACAGACAGAAGCCTTCATCAGTCAGGGTTTAGTCTGGAGAAGTCAATTATATATATCCTGAAAGAATCAATACTTGAGTAAATTTCAGAAAATAAGAAATACAACTTTGTCTTAACACTGAAGGGGGAGCATCTGTAACTAAAGTCTATGCATGTGACAGAGATACCAGCACCACTCCCCATTTTATCCTGCCACTGTTTGTCAGTCTGGATGAAGCTATGATTCATCACCACAGGGGAAGGGGGAGAACACCACTAGTAATTACATCCCCCTAATATGGTTGCTTCCCACTTACGCAGTAGCACCTGTGCCAGCAGTAGTAGTAGCAGCATCTAAGACACCTGGTGGCAGCACTGTCATAGACTTAACCTATGCTTGACGACACATCCTCAGCAAATCTCCTGATAACAGGAAAGTTATCAAAACTGAAGTTTGTGCTTGCTTGCACCAAGTTCTAGCATCATTAAATACAACTGACCTGTAACTAGTTACAATTACATGGTCCTTCTAAGTCTTCAGCTAGAGAAAAAGCTGGCCAGATCCTCAAGTTTCCAGGATCCCATAATTCACAAGAATATTCAGAAGAAGACACTGCTAATACTGTTATTGAAGTAAAGGAAGCAGACAGTAAGGAGTAACTACAACATGCAAAACCAAACATGCTTAAAAAAAAGGGGGAGGAGGGGGAAGTTAGGAACACTTAAAGAGATGAGCTCACCAACTTCATGAGATACAAAGTCATTCTGCCTCACTTCCTCACATGGAACGAATGGCAGAAGTGGGATCAGAAGTGTAAGGAGTACCCAAACACAGCATGCAACGCAAACGCAGCAGCAGAAAAACACGTTTATTTCTCTGCAGGGCAACAGTAGATCAGCACACTTCCTCTCTACATAAGGTACAAGAAATCTTGAAGTACAACTCCCAGTAACAAAGCCAATCTTCTGTTACAGTGTCACTGCAGGAATTTTTACTTTCAGCAATGCCAAAAGATTGCTACTTTGGTGTAGCACTGCTACACCAGTGTGCTTCAAAACCATGCACAATACTAGATTGAAGGCTCATGTCCCATGCTCACCAGAAACAGACAGATGCAAGCATGCTGCTTAGAGACTGGGCAGCCAGCTATACCTCAAGTTCCTCCTAAGAAGATAATGACAAAGAAGGGAAACTATTTAAGTCCAAAAAGCCTATAAGCCTGGCTGGCTGGCTGGCAGGCTTCTGAAGAATTCAGCCAGTGAAGATTTTTAAGTTACCATTAATACTGCGAGCAGCATGAAAACGATGTACCTGGCAGTGAAGCCCGTCGCCTTCCCCAGGAAAATTAAACATAAGCCAACATGTACCACCTATAAATCTCTACCAGATTACTAGCTTGTTTTCCGGAACTGTGTTGTGTGTGAATACACACATTAATACAAGTCTATACTACCCTCCCCACTGTCTCACATCAGAACATTCATACACAAAGCAAGTAGGCCAAACTGCAGAAATAAACCAAATTAATCTGCTTCCGCAGAAAACAGTGATCAAGACTAATCAGTACATTGCCTAATCCCACAATTTCCTTTGAGAAACTTGTACTCATCAGAATACTGCCACAAAAACTTCATAGCAGCTTCAGAGCAAATTAAGAACTATACACACACTTTATCAAATCAGTTATAGATTTTCCTTTGCTCTCCACACAACCAGTAAGCGAAAAATTTTAAACAGTAGATATGAAGCATGTAACTTAGACATGACCTCCTCTGGAATCTCTCAGGTCCTCAGGAATCTGGACTAAGAATGGCAAGCAACTGTTTAGGCTTCAGTCATTTCTATTCCAGGGTTGCTCTAGGCAGCACTTGTGTTTCCTTACGCAGTCTGGAAAAAAAGATGGCTAAAAGTTTTACTCAATTTATTCATTCTGAGAGGCTGAACATAAGGGACAGTAATCAAAATGGTGGGCTATACAAAAATAATCAGCATTAGAACAGAGAGCTCAGCGACTTATTTTCACTTTAAAATTGCTATTTGATCCATGGAAGATAAATGGATATGTTTGCTATCTGATAACAGTTCACAAAAAGGCTTATGTTTATTACATACAGCTTATTAAAGAATTGAAGTGTTAGCTGAACTGAATTCTTGATGAGCTATTAACCAGCTGGACCATCTTGTCACTTGGCTCAGACGCCTCATTAAAAGTTTTGAAGCTCATGTCAACTCTCATTTTGCATTGAATTGATTGCTCTGTCAGTGAGATCAAAGGTACATCCAATCATCTCAGATTAATTTTACTATGAAAATCCAATTCTTCATTCAGGGGATGACAGTATTGCAGGAAAAAGCCTCCTCCACAATCTATTCTGGTTACCTTACAGATTTATTGACTCATTGTATCAAAAGTGCAACTGTGGCTCTTATTTCACATATTTCTGCATGACTCTAAGAGTCCTTTTATGAAGAGCTACATGTCCAGAACAGGGTGAACCCTTAACTGATTCTGATAAAGGCAAATCAATTTAGAGAATCAAAACCATGCTACAATACTTTATCCTATATACATCACAAAGCTATTGGCAACAGGTAAGAATTAGCTATACCCATTTTTCAGTATACTGAGAAGTTGCACCAATATGCTGGCTGGAAATCCATGCAGAAGTGTCAAGATGACTCCAAAGATTTACTAAGAACAATCTAAGTAGGAGGTACATAAGAATTAGCAATGTTCCTGTGCCTTGCAAAAATACCAGCATAAAGCCTAGCACAATAAACTTAAATTGCCTATGCAAGTATTTAAGCAGCAGCCCCTGCAAGGCTGCCCTCTGAACTCTTCCAGTTGTAAAATGAGTTCCCAACAACCCACAGTGCATGCTAGCTTCAAGTTTACACACAACATTGGTACATATATCGCAGATGCAGCAGTTACTCTACCCAGCTTTGCTTCTTTCTCTGCAAACACATCCAAAAGAAAGTACTTCATTTAATTTACAGAATTGTGGATTACTATCAGCTATGACAGGATGACATATGAAGTGTAGGCCAAGTACTGGCAGCCAACAGAAAATGCTTACAATAATCACCGGAGAACTCCATGCCAAACATCTCTCATTCAGAGATAGATCTCTCATTCAGAGATCCTTCAGGGATTCATCATAAACTCCTCAAATAACTGCCACGTGTTCTGCACATTTTTTGCAAGAGACGCAAAATAAAAAAGGGATCTCCTGTACGGGAAGACTAAAGAGTTCCAGAAACAGCAAGTTTTAGGGAGGGACCAAAATTTGCATTTTAGATGAAGTCTCAGGAATACCTTGCATAAATACTAGTATTAGTAGTAGCATTTCCAAACATTAAAGTCCTCAAACACACTGGAGGAGCACGTGGGTTTTTTTAAGTCTCACTTGATCGATAATGCAGTCTTCCTGTGACCTACCAGAATGACTGTCTTCATCTCAGGCTTCTCATAAAGGGAAGCAGTAATAATTTTTCTATGCTTACCTCACAGGTTGCCTTACGAAATCATTCTTGCACCACTAGTATATTTATTGCAGACTTTCACAAAAAGACCATACACATCAGAGACACTTAGGTTTACAATGCACCATGTACATATTCCTTGACAAATACCACATAAGATGTAGAAAAGCTACTCACAAAGTCAGAAATATTTCAGACGATATCAAATGCACCACTAATAGGTAAATTGAGGAATATGCATATTATCTTTTACAGAGCAAGGAAATTGAGCACAGTGAGTCAGGAGAAAAAAAACCACTCAAATATTTAACAGTAGGTCAGCAGTAGAATGGACAACTAAGCACTGGCACCATGAAGCATCCTCTACATCCAGACACATAAGTGGCTTTACAGTTCAACCCTGAATCATTTTAAGATGAGTTAAAATGCAAGAGAAAACACAGTGTAATTGAAATGCAGATTGAGAGAGCAGTCAGCTCCCACTACCTAAAGCAACACAGGATACAACACCTAAAAACAGCAAGTGATTTGCTGCACAGTAAATCAAGGTAAAAATATGGACACCTCAGACATAAAAGGACTATAGAAGTCAGAGGAAAAAAAACGGAGAAGAAAAAAAAACAAACAAACAAAAAAAAAACCCCAACCCTCCACAAAACCCCCATCCACACTCAAGCACTAGTTTGCCCTTCAAAAAAAGGCTTCAACATCCTTTGACAACTAAAATTTAGTGTTGTAACACAACCAAGACGAAGAGGGTAATCTCGAAAGTGATTCAAAGCCAATAGGGAAAACTGCTAGAAGAAGCTTAAGGTGAATATTCAGGACTTTTTCTTGGAATTTGGGAACTACATATGGTAGTACTGCCATTGGCAAGGCTATTCTGTATTTAACAGAAAGGTTTTTTTCTCTGAAGAATACTACTGGGAGTATCCTGCACTGCCAGAAGACCAACCACAACCTAGAAAACCTCAGATACTCACCACAACCTATGAATCAGCTATTTAAACTGTTACAGCTTATCCAAAAAATCTGTTTCTCATTACAGTGTGCTTTAGTCACATACTGTCTGTCCTTGGTCTGATGCCACTTTATTTGCTTGAACAGAATACTGAAGGAATTTATTGAAGACAAACTATAATAACTGAAGATGTCATGATCCACAGGGCCTACCTTAAATGGGTCATGACAACTTGTAAGCACGCTTCCTTGTTTTCAATTTATCTCCTACTTTGTCACACTGAAGAACTCTACCTGCAGTTCAATATTAATTTTAGTTGTGAACTAAAAAAAAAGAAGAAAAAAAAGAAAAAAAAAAAAAAAGGTAAGATGCAAATAGTCATTCCATACAGTGAAATATCTGATGTTCTGTGCATCATACAGCAAGTTTATTAGTTATATGTAACACTGAAAAAGTTTCCTCAGCCAAAAAGTTATCTGAAAACATTTCTAGCACCAGGGCTCCATCTGAAACACACTCTTGCATGTCCAGCAAATCTGTGTACACAAGAAGTCATGGAAGCTGGAATTCATACCAAAGTAGTTTGCCAGAAAAGCCGCACAAGTGTTCTGGTACTGCATCCCTTGCTTCAATGGCAATAACTACATTTCTGTGGGGACAAGAGTGGGTAAGTAGATTTGAGACATTTCATCTTTCTGCTTAAATTTAAATCCTTGCCCTACCACAAAATCCCAAGCAGTAGCTCAGAAAAACAATTTAATTAAGCTAAAGCAGTATCACAAAGATAACAGACACTTGGATCTGGTTTTAGTCTTAAATCCACTAGTTACTACTTCAACAGGTATATGGGCTTACTCTTGCTAGAAAGGTCAATCAAAAATTATTACCCACTCTTGAGACAATCAAGGCTACACAAAACCCTTTTTTCACAGGCAGAAACACTGACCAGACGCATCTCTGAACGGATACCTAGTAAAGCAGCCATGAGCATTTTCAGAATAAGAGCCTTCTGTCCAGCTACCAGGCAACAGGATGCGAGTAGCCGGACAAAGTACATATGAGCAGCAGCCTGGAAGCACCTGAGAACTAGTTCCTTGTCCATCCTCTGTTGCCATGCCCACTTTCTTCAATTAACTCAGAAACAATCCAAGTGCCAATAAAAATTCTAATGTTTGAATGCTTAGTATCTAGAGATACTGATCAGAACCTCACCAATTCTTTCTGAAGAATTTCAGGCAGCTTTGTATTTTTTTTCTCCTTAAGACACAACCACTACAATATAGAATAGTTTTTCCAGAGAATGGCTATGATCCAAGTAGAGACCTCAGTACTTTAAACAGTCAGCTGTGTGAAACAGTCTCTTGGGAGTCCAATTCTAAGACCTCTTTTGCTAGGGAATCAAAAGCTGGAAGTGTCACTAGATAGCTTAAAACCCTCAAAATACGAGAAAATTCTTAGGACAGTTTTCTTGTTGCCACCACTGGGTTTTGTGCTTCAAGTTTCTTAGTTTGGGCTACAAAACTGAATTATTTCAGAAGAGACAGAGAGGGAAGATAAGTAATTTAACAACTCCTCGTTTTCTAATTGTTTACTGAAAATGAGGGCCAAGAACCCCAGAAATATTGGAAATAGGCTTCAGTAGCTAGCAATAATATTAAAGTACAGAGTAGAATATTTTAAAACTCAGAATTTATTATTAACTGCACCAGCATCGATACTTAACAGCCTGCAATTGTGAAAGAGGGCAGATCAACAGGCTATCCAATAAGGAGGAGCTGGACAGATGAATCACAGTCTCAGAGTTACAGTCCTATCTTCAAAGCTCCTAGCAGGCTGAAAAATTTATGAACAGGCTTCTTCAGAATGAGTTACAACATATCTGTCCATCAGAAACAGACATTCTCCCTTGTGATTTCACTTTGCAAGTAATAAAATCCAGACTGCACTGCAAACAAAGAACTGCAGTTCCCCCTGCTTGCTGTTGCCCTGAGCACTTTGGCTACAGAGGCTACTAGTTTTTTGATGCTATTTTAACCTCTCCTCTGTTTCCAACACATGCTGGATCTCACAGAAACCTTCTTGTAACTCCCTACTTCAAAGTATGCTTTTTCAGATAGACTGGTCCATACTTAGTCACCTTCTGCTGAAGGTTCACATAACCTATCCGTTTGGGTCTACATGTGCAGAGCAACTACACTCAGTGCAAACCAAACTAAGATAGCATGAGCACTTTCAACATACTAAACTGCTGACTCAGCCCAAATAATTCCATTTCAAAATCAGTCACACGTATAAAGCTGCAAGAAGGAAAATGAAATTTATGCCACTATGAACTCTTCTTATCTCTGACTTCAGTATGCTTGCATCTAAATAAGGACTTCACAAGAGATCTATTGGTAGAGACCAGCTTTGTAGAAATAGGACGCTCATGTTGTTTCTGAAGACAGACAGTGGAATGAGATGGTGCCATAAGAACATGGTGAAAACTGGAGACCACAGAGAGACTGTAACTACAGGTACCCAGAATTTCATTTTAATAAACAGAGGGAACAATTTCCATGTGTAACTGCTTTTCCTGTTATAAGATCCTGCCAACCAACCCCTCCTTCCAAAGCACTTTCAAATTTCTACTTCCCAGGAAGGGCAAACAGCATTAGACATAGCACAGAAGAGGTTCTTAGCTAATTAAAAAGAAATTCCCATACTAGTGCTAGATACTAAACACCAGAACAAAACTAGAAAGTACTATTCTGATTATAGTTACGTTTAGACTGTTTGGAATTTTTGCACTTGTTTCATTTACATACATTTCTTTGGACTTTTATTTCCCCCTCCCCCTCT
>NW_009940090.1:0-1044 GCF_000696875.1 Nestor notabilis
CCAGTGCTCCCCAGTCTGGTTACTGTGGACCCCACACTCCTTTGGGGTCACCAGCTCCTCAATGGTGGCATCCAGCTGGGATCCTGCATCCCTGAGCATCCTCCCTCAGCATCTTCTGCTCAAACAGGGCCCTTTTTAAGGTCAGTTCTTGAGGTTCAGGGATAAATCCAGCTCTGTCAGCCTGATTCAATCTCCATCCCAGCAGATCCATCGCTGTTAACGTGCTCCATCACCTCCAAGAACAACGATGGGATGAGGAGCTGTCAGGAATAACTTGGCCCATCTCCCTGGGGACATCCCACTCTTGCAGAGTCCTCACCAGGAGCCTTTTCCTGCAGGAAAAAGGCCAGGAATAGCTGCTTGTGCTGCTTTGGAGGCTGAGATTTCTCTCACCTGCAGTGGGAAGCGGGAGGTGGCCGCGGCTCTTGTCACTGCATACATTTACCCACCCCCTGCATGTCCCTTGGCCAGCGCAGGGAGGGACTTGGCCACCAAAAAGCTCCACCGCGCTTGCTCCACACCTTCCCTGGCTGCAACCGTGCCCCAAAACCCACTTTCTTGCCTCGAAAGCTGCCTGGAGATGCCAGGAGGGAGGTGGGGTGAGATGTGAGCAGCAGCGCGCAGCTGGAGCAGGAGGAGGAGGCAGCTCTTCCATCGGGATGCGGCAATTCCCCGCTCCAGGAGGTGCTGCTTTATCCCACAGGGAGTTTGGTTAAGGGGGGATCATTCATTATCCCATCGCCAGTGAGGAGATGAGAGGAACTGGTTGTGGACAACAAGGATTTGCCCGTTCTCCAAGCCATGAGCCTCTTCCCACTGGGTTCTCCCAAGGTGGAAACCTGTAAGCACCAGTACAGCAACGTGCTGACTGACTGAGATTGGGGGTACACGTGGATGGGGGGGTACAACTCAAAGCTGAACCCCAGGATGCTCAGACCTTCTCAGCACCTTCTCATCCCGGATGGAGCCGTGTCTCTCGGGAGCATCCCACGACTCCAAAGTGACATTGGAGCTTCTCCCTCCCCCGTCCCTGGGAACATCACC
>NW_009940090.1:1435-1661 GCF_000696875.1 Nestor notabilis
CCCGCCCCCCCACAAGGCAGGGTTGGGCACATGGGGGGTGTCTGAGCTGCAAATCCAACACCCCGCTCCAGGCAGGACATCCCTGTGTGGAACAAGAGGGACACTGGGGCCACGGGGCCATGGGCAGGGTGGTGGGAGAGCCCAGGCAGAAGGACCCCCCCAAGGCTGGTGATCGCCCCCTTGGTGACGGGCAAAGGGAAGGGGGTGAAGGCCATTAGCCCCAGTG
>NW_009940091.1:0-279 GCF_000696875.1 Nestor notabilis
GCCTTGGGAGGAAACAGAGAAGGCTTCTCGGACCTTAAAAACACTAAAAATGGACTAAGAGAGAAAGAAGAGAGAGAAAGAAGAGAAATGAAAGAAAATAAAGGTAAAGAATAGAGAGTAGAGAAGCTGAACTTTCAAGTCCATAAGGGACATTCAGGCTTCTGTTTTGCAGCTCGTATGTGTCATTTTTAGCTCTGGTTAAAAGCACAGCTCCTCCGCAAGGGGGGATAAACAGCTTTGAAAGGGGAAGACAAACCTTTAAATAGCATCAAAATAGCC
>NW_009940092.1:0-6770 GCF_000696875.1 Nestor notabilis
TGCTGTAGCTGAACCCAGGACAATTGTGCATTCCATTGCCTGCAAAATAATTCTAAGCAATTGCAGAAATACAAGTACTGAATCTTACCTTTCAATGGATGCAGTGCTTTTGTGTTTGTTTTGAGCTTGAATGAAAGATGTGGTACAAGAAAAAGGGTAAAAAGAAAGAAAGAAAGAAAAAAAAAAAAGAGGCAGTTAAAGATCTGCTATTGGGATCTCCCCTGAGACTGCATTTGTCTTTGTGGCTATATATCTCACAGACATAGCATACTTTGAACGTAAATCTTGTAATTGTGGCGTTGAGCTCTCTTGCACTGGAGATTGCCAGGTGAATTTATTTCAGTTACACTTGCCTTTGAAGGAACTTTCCTCCAGGAAAATTATAGAAATACATTCTCTGAGTCGTCAGTTTCTATTTAACAAGAATCACAGTTTAGATACTAGGAAAAACTCATTCTGAGTTTAAGAGACTTTTGGCCACCTTTGGGAAGCTCACTGTGAGAGGACATGTGCAGACCCACAGATGGCTCTGAATCTCAGTGCTCTGGCCAGCCATAGATCCCATCGCGTCGCCTGGGTCCTGTCCTCAGAAGTACATCACTACTTTTAAAATAAGCCCACTTGTTCTTTTGCTAATGAAGTTCACCAGGTCAAATATTGTCTGAAAGTTTTTAATTACTAAATCTTCCAGTAAATTTTCCTGTGCTTCTGGTTTTAAATTTTGAATGTGTTTAATGACATATTTGCCTATGATACTGAAGGACTGATTTCTACATGACAAATACTCTCTAAGCATTAATGTTCATTGGCAAAAACCTTCCTTCTCCATACCCTCACTGGGATTATCTGTGGGAACAAGGCTTTCAACTGCTCAGGCTAACTTTTGGCAATAAAACCAGATGCTTCTTATTTCCTGCTTTGTGTCTTTCCTTGCTGAAGCCAGCCAGACATTGAACTGTAAGAAATTTTGTGTGTGTGTGTGTCTGTGTGGCCTGGAGAGCTGAAAATGAAATCATGAATAAGGAAGTTTACTCCCTGCTTAAGCAACAATACCTCTTGACCTAAACTCCTGCCCTTTTCTTCCTCCCTGCACAAATGTTTTCGCAGTACCTGTGAAGCTGTGCTGTGCTGTGCTGTAGTTAATATGCTGTCTTCACCCCTACCAGAACAAGCAAAATTTGTGATTCTGAATCAGTAATTCTAATAGGACCATGAGTAGGAGGAAAGTGTAGCAGAAAACAGCAAAAGACACCATTAGAGTAGTGTATGGAAGTGATTGTACAGTATGGATGTCTGTGAGAGCACATAAGTAAAAGTCAGGATCTCCCTTGGACCTGTGCTGCTTTGTAGCCTACCTGCCAACCAGACCAGGGCTGGAGCTTGTGGAGGTAGTCAATCCTCAAAATATTATTCTATTCTGTTTGGGTTGGACATGAATCTTCATCTGTAAAAAAATCAAAATATTTGAGTTAGAGCATTCAAAAGTCAAGTTACGGTCACATTTCCCAACCCAGATAAGTATATGTGTCAGTTGCCAAGTTAAGGCCAGGTTGAGCTGAAGCTGAAAATGAAGGAGAATGTAAAGAATGCAGTCTTTCTCACTAAAAATAAAGGTTCACTCTAGTTAAGCATCCCACACAGATCCTGCATAAAATACTCAAATTATAGTTGTCATATTAGCATAAGAACATGGCTAGAGGTGGATTTAAAAGAAGATTACAGATTCAAGTTAAAGAAGACATTAAGACATATTAAGACGTATTCATTTTAGACATAACGATTACTTTCTATGATGTGGACATTTGCAAATATCTATTCTTAAAACAGTTTGACAATGGAGAGGAATATGAGATAAGAATATATACTTTGAAGTTTGTGAGCATTTACTGTGAAGCCAGCTCTAAATTTCACATGAATCCCTGTATATAATAATTAGACTTACTGTCCTTGATGTCAACAATCTTCAAGTTCAGTCACAGTTCATTTATAGTCACATTTGTTGTCTTAAACCCACCTTATTACCATGGTCTTAGGATGTCTGAGAGATCATGCTACAAGATCTCTCAAAGCTTTTAAAATGTGAGGTCAGTGAAGAAAAAAAGGAGAAAAATTGATTTCATGATCAGTATATAAATAATTTAAAACTCTGGATTTAATTTGTAAAACTTTATGAAAATATGCAATTTTGTTTTTGATTTCACACTTAATATGTTTTAAATCTGATTAACAAAAATAAGTCTGAGTATCCTCAGTTGCTGGTACGTGTAAAGCTGAATTTCTATTAGTATCTTTTGGTGCAAATTGAAATGTTAAGTCCAGCTGTTTTCCTCTGTAGACATTCCTGAATTTACTTTTTTTATAAATAAATTTCTCTGTGATTAAAATTTTAATGAAAACCTGTACACTTTTAGTAATTAAAAAAAAAAACACCAAACAAACAACAACAAACAAAACAAAACCATACAAACAAAAACATAACCAAACATCGACCAACAAGAAGGTAGCTGAACACTGATTATTCTTCCAGATATAACTGTATTAATCTAGATATAAATTGATACCTTTAAATTCCACCAATGAAGTAACACTGTCCAGATTTATATCAGTTTGGAAACTCACTCCTTTCCATGTAGCACCCTTCGTAAGTTGCTCCTAAGGAACTGCTGAGACCTCTACGTAAATTACTAAATATGGAAAAGGTGTAAACAACTCAGGTTTATGGCATAATCTTCTGAAAGGACATGCAATTATGTCCTGTGTATTTGTGAGTTGATATTTGAGAACCTGTCTGGAGAAGTAATAAAAAATTATTTCTCAATAACCAAATATGCTAGATAAATAAGACTCTACATGCTTTTCATTTAATGACATAGTATAATTAGAATTTGGGTCCTTATATCTCTAGAGTTCAATTAAACCAGATGTTTGAAAAACAGAGTAAGATAATTTTATTCACGCAACATTCAAGAACATTTTCCAAATAAACCAGAAGGCAATTTATATAAGACTCTGTGTACTGCATACTAAACTTTTTCTCTTTGTTTAACATTGTTGCCTTGAAAATAGTTTGTATGTCAGGTGTAGTTGCACTATATCGAAGACAAGAAAGCCTACAAAATCACATTCTATTAATGCTAAGTGAGGTGTAGGCTTTCATAGTTGAATATACCTATTATCTTCACAGAATACAAGGATTTCATCTAATTCTGCATATGGTTTACAATTTATATTATGAACTTTTGGAATTACCTGAAACTACTGTATACAGCATTTATAAGTTTCTTTAAATACTGATGCAGTTAAAAAAGCAATCATTTTCAGAAGATTATAAAGAAAAGATATGCCTTCTCTAAATACATTTAATATAAAAGTAATTTTTTTTAATTTGTTGCAACACTGGTGGTAATAATTTTGTGCACCTTAGAGCCAAAGAAGGGGTTCTATCCATGAAAGTTCGGGGGACTAATCTGAAGGACACCAGTAACACACTCTTACTTCTTTCTCTTCTCCAGAGTTAAACAACAAATAGTAGAGAAAAAAGTATCTCACCATATATGTCATATGTAATCATCTTCCCTTCATATATGTCATCACTTGTATTCCTTGCTGAATGTAATCATATACCTTTGATCCCACTATATATTATTATATATATTATTGTAGTAATGTGGTCAGTTAGAACACTTTGTTCCAACTTTCATGCTCCCCTACAAGTCAATAACAGCAAATTGCAGGAAACAGAACCGCTGAAAATGAAGTAGCCTGTTTCTCAGTTACTCCTTCTACATTTATCTTTCCACTGTCTTTGCTTTTTCACTGCCATGAATCACTAATTTCTTCTCTCCTTCTCCTCTGGCCCAGATTTTAAACTATTAATCTGTTATCTATGTTTTATTTACTGAATTTAATTAAAATTATTAAACTGCAACGAGAAACTATTTTTTATTCAAATATTCAGAGGCCAGATCTGTGAAAAGCAGGGGTCTCACTTCAGAAATTCCTAATGGCATTGTGTATTAGTAATCTTCTCCCTTTCAGTGATTTATTTTTCTTTAAAACTGTATTAATGTAAATTTATTTTTTGCTTACTCTTTGTATCTATATTAGCTAATATGGTACGGTACAATAGATCTAGACACTAATATAGGATACTCCAAGTTAAAATACCATTTTAAATAGGTGTAGATCTTAAAAGAAAACCAAGAAACCAAGTTTACTTACTTTTAAAGAATTGCAGCAATATAAGTTTCTGGTATTATTCCATATTCCTCCATAGTTGTTCAAAAAAAAAAGACCCTGGAAATGATACAAAAACAATAAAGGAAATATTATTACTTCACTAGTGATAAAGACACTAGATTGACCAGACAAATCTATGTAGAATTTTTTGTTACACCTTTTCAAAATTTCTGTCAGATAAAAGATAAAAATTATCACCATACTTGTTAAAAGAATTCTTTGTTCATAGTATCATTTTCATATGACAGATAGTTTTATCTATTACTGTGACAAATACAGAAAATATCAAAAGAATCTGAGCTAAAAAGGGAGAAATGCATTCTAAAGCTATTTTAATAATCTTTAATCCATTTTGCATCTAAGAAAATGTAAGAGTTTGTAATAAAATGGTAAATATTTTCTATCTGCATGCTAGCTTGATCATTTTAAAAAGTAGTGCTCAAAAAAGCAAAAAGTTATTTAAACTTCAACTATGTTCAAAGTAGTGTTCCCTTAACAGTGTAAGTTTTTAGAGTTCTAAGTTTCAATTATAACATTTCCATGATATCCTTACTTGCAAGATGGAAATTCTTTCGCCTTTTGTTTAGAAATATTCCATTCATCTAAACTACAAATGGATGTGCAATCACCTAACAATATTTAAACCTTTTTTTATACCCTTAAAATGAAGTGCTAAAATAAACACTGAATATAATCCTTGATTTGAGTATATGTTCAATTTCTTCCCTAATATAACATTTTTCAAAACTCCAAATCCACTACTTTGTCCTTCAATCACTTAAAGGAACTGTATGGATAACAATGAAAAGTGAGATTTTCATTCCAACATTTTCCAAAAATGTCTTTGATTTAAAGTTTAAGGAATAGTAAAAATTCAATTACATAGTTACTCCTTAATAAGAATTCTGGGGGGAAAAACAAAAGAGAAAGTGCCCTGAATTGACACAAAAATATCAACTCTGGAAATAATAAATGATTTTGTATCATTAGGATATTTTCTCATACACTAGAACATAAAAATAATTAAAAGAAAAAAATAATTTACTTAAATCTAATGATATTCATGTACCTTGTTGAAATGAAATTTCAGTGCATTACCAACAGGAAACCTACTTTAATCATCTGTCTCCAAAATGAGTAGCCACTAGCCTTATGAATATATATCTCAGGTCTTGACTCAGACATAGCGTAACTTTGAACCAGTTTGACCAAGTTAGATGCAATTGTTTGGTAAAACTTATGAAGGACTGAAATAATACTCATGAGTCCTTACTTAAGGAAGCGTTTGGAAAAACAAAAACACCTCAGCCCAATGTCTAATTACAACTTTACTGTTTTCCATTAACAGAGTTAGAACTGTAGATCTTGAGAATTCCATTAAATCAAATTTAGATATGTCACTTTGTATTTTATCAAGAGTCACACCTTTGTTAAATCATAATGCTCCTTTCTTTTCTTTCTATGCATATGCTTCATCAATATTCTGCAAGAAACATGCAACTTTTTCTCCTTTCTTCTTTCATGGCTTGATCCAGAGACCTCTATGTCCAAGAGCTGAATATAGATAATTCTTGTACTCAGACATATCACAGCTATAATTTTTCCCCAGCTGTCACCATATTTTATAAAATATAGAATCATAGAATCATAGAATAGTTAGGGTTGGAAAGGACCTTAAGAAGATAGGCTGAGAAAGTTGGGGCTGTTCAGCCTGGAGAAGAGAAGGGTGCGTGGAGACCTCATAGCAGCCTTCCAATATCTGAAGGGGGCCTACAAGGATGCTGGGGAGGGACTTTTCGTTAGGGACTGTAGTGGTAGGACAAGAGGTAATGGTAACTTAAACAGGGGAAGTTTAGATTAGATATAAGGAGGGTGGTGAGGCACTGGAATACGTTGCCTGGTCAGTAAGTGACTTTAAAGTTTTACTCTAAACTGAAATTTATTATTTCAATCATATCAAATATATTATTAGTTTGTCCTGAAAGTTCTGTCACATAAGCTGATATATAGATAAAGCTTGTGACACTCTGATATATTTTAAATTCTCCAATAATATAGAAACTAAACTAAATACTTCTGAATTCCCAGTGAAAAAAGAGAAAGGTAATTCGTTTAGTAAGTGCATTCAGTGTCAAGTATTTGTTGTGTTTCTGTAGCAGAGCCTGTAGTGAAACATTCACTAGGACTGCAAATGTTGGTGGCAGAGGGTACAGTGACTAGAAGAGTTCTAAAATTAGACTGAAACTAGAAATGGGGCTGGATTCTGGATTTCACTTCAAGTTGAAATAAAAAAATTAAAAGAATAAAAAAAATAAAAAGGTTTCTAGAAACAGAAATGTCTAAAACATCACCTGTCTTGAAAAAAGACAGTTCTATATAAAGTAACTTTGAATCTACAAGGAACTGAAAACTTAGAGCGGAAACTAAGAGATAAAGGATTTAAAAGACTACTTACTGCACTAGACTTCTCTTTAGCCTATGTTTTAGGAAAAAAGACAGGCTGGAAGGGTGTCGTGGTTCAAGCCCAGCCG
>NW_009940093.1:0-40858 GCF_000696875.1 Nestor notabilis
GGCTCCCGTCTGTCACTATCGTGTAGCTCTGATGTGACTTTGGGTTTAGGAGGAGGTTGCTTAGCAGCGGAAAGGCTCAGTGCAGCAAACTGCCCGCTTCTTACCCGTTCCGAAGTGCGCTAACGCAGGTTACACACTAAATATCGTATAATACAGTTTTTAGCAGATGGTGTTACAGTAATGTTATTGAATTAAAATGAGACGACTTCCTTGCTTTTGTGATGGGCAATGCAATTTGAAAGCAGCTTCCTCTAGTAGGTGCTTCTGGCCACAGTTCTCTGATGGTTTTAGAGCTTTTCTTAAGGTACTGCTTGAAACTTCTGCCTCTGAAGTGAAACTCTTCTCTCCTCCAAGGCCACCGTTTGCCGAGGTCGGTGTCTTCCTTTCTTTGCTATCATTCTACACCTGCACACTACTGCACGCAGCCCTCTAACAAGAGTGGAGCCCAGCCTCAGCACTCGCATGACCCTGAACTGGAAGAGGTTCTGATCCCCAGGAAGCTTTCCATCAGCCCTTTAGAGAGCTGGCTGACGGTGAGATACTTCCTTCCGAAAGCAGAAGGCCTTCATGCTCAGGAGGACGCCGGGCAGGAGCCCCTCCAGCACTATGACTGCCCCCCATCTGATGAGGGAGGTGCTGTGGAGGAAGGAGAAGGAACACCCAACAACAAGGTGCAGTGTAAGAACGTCTTGAAGATTCGCAGGAGGAAAATGAATCGGCACAAGTTCAAAAAGCTGCTGAAGAGAAGGAAGTTCATTCGGAGGCGGATAAAGGAAGGTCGCAAGAAGAAGCGTCAGGTAAGCTCAGGGTAGAGAGAGCTTGGCATAAATGTGTCTGCTTCTTCAGGTATCAGATGATGGCTTTAAGTGGAATTGATTGAGGGGAAAAGCGGCGGCAGCAGCTCAGGAGCCTTAGTGAATTCAGCATTTACTGCTGCAGTAGCTTTTTCTGGTTGGTGTTTGACATGTGCATCTTCAGAAGCTGTAATTCACACTGACTCTGGTTGTAAACAGGTGTGTGTGATAGTTACTAGGCATAATCATGACATTAACTTCTGAATGTGTGGCTAATGGAGAGGAATTTTCATGTTTGTGTGGAAGATTAATTCACGTGGCTGCGTTACAGCAGGGAGACTGGTCTAATTTCTGTCCTGTCTTGGCAACATCCTCACGTGCTTCCTACTGTCTTTTTCTATATGGAAGCCTTTTACTTCCTTAATAGAAGGGGTGAAGAAAGATATAGGTGTTCATTCAAGCTGTAGATGTTTTCATTCACCACTCCCTTTCTGTTAGGTTTGCTGTGATACAGTTTAGCTCACTCTCTGTAATTTTCACCTTGCCTAGATGCAAACTGGGGTTAATTGTAATTCCATTTCTTCAGGTTTGTAGGTAACAGTGTTGAACCCTTTATAATGAGGAAATCCTCTTGATTTTCTTAGTTTCATTTTCCATCTTCTCAGTTTTCCTTGCACAGGACTTTTAAAACAATGCTACCAAGATCCTTGTGCGTTTCTATGTATTTTCCTACTTAGAACAACCTGCTAAAAAGCATTTCTCCTTTGTGTGTGTGTTATACCTGGATTCCCCTTGGCACGTGTGGGCAACGGCTGAAATCTGGAGTGTTGCTTCTGAGCTGTGTTACAATTTTATGTCTGTTTTTATGTTCTGTTTAGATAAAGTTTGAGAAAGATTTGGAGCGCATCTGGAAACGAGCTGGCTTGAAAAACGCTCCTGCAGGATGGCAGACACCCAAGATATTCCTGAAAAGCTCAAAGCAATAAACACATTTGTAATGAGTGTATATCCTGTAATTGTAATTAAAAAATAGTATTTAATACGTGGATTACATTTAACTTTTTTCTGAGTGTGATGAGATCAGTAGGAGGAAACTTTCAATCTCGGGGAGCAGTTTTCCAAGGACAAGCCTGACAGCGGTGTGATTTTTCCTCCTCATGGGAATGGTGTGAGCTCCTGTATAGTGACTTGGCACTGCTGTACAGTCCTGTGCTGCTGCTGCCCCAACTGTGTCTGAGCAAAGAGGTCTTTGACTGCAGCTGGATTTCGGAAGGTCCTATTTACAGTTAGACTGAAGGATATGCTACAAGAACAAGCAGTTGTGGCAGATGGGATAAAGTGAAAGAGTTCTTCTGATTATCCATGACACAAGCATCTACCAAGTTCTTTTCCAAATCTCCTTTCACAGGCTGGTCTTTAAGAGTTATGGTGAAATAGGAATTGGATCAGAATATCTGCAAAAGCTTTAATTCCCCCCTTACCTGGAGCCTTGGTGTGCGTGTGCCTTGGGTATTGCATAAGCATCCTTAAAGGGCACATTTGTTTGTTCTGTTTTGTGCTAATAAAAAAATGGTTACTTTTTTTCTACAATTGATTCTTGTCATACAGCATGTCCAACATTACCAATATCATGTTGGTAAAAGTTCAGAGCTAATTATTCATTAACTACAAAGCCTGTTGTGTGCCTGACACAACCCCATTGTAATCAGGTTTTACATGACTGAAGAGAGTCATGAAAGCTGTGAAAGATACAGATGTTTTAAATAAACCCTGGCAAAGGACTTGATATCTAGGTTCTGCTTCTGATTTTTCTGTTTCAGGTAGTTAACTTCTGTGTGATTTAACTCTTCCTTGTCTGTGTTCTAGCAGAAAGATGGGGTGGACTGACCTCAGAGAAAGGAAGGAAAAAGAATGAGCTGTCATTCTGCAGCATACAGGGAAGCTGCCCTGAAAATGCATTTCTTTTTATCTCCAGCAGCAGAACACTTGCCTAAACTGAAAGGGAAAGGAAACAAAAGGTAATCTGTGGAACTCACTGCCACAAGGTACCACTTAATGTTGCAGGAAGGACAAGGGGCTCCTCGCCCGAAGAGTGTGCCTGAGGTTCTGTGTGTGGCTCATGCTCTTGTCGCTAGATGGCAATCAACCCAAAGCCTCTGGAACTCCTTAGCCACTCGTGTGGAAGTTGGCTGGAGCTTTCTGCTGGTATTTTAAGGAAGGGGTACGCCCACATTTAAAACCCCATTAATCTTGTCGGAGAACTGGTGGCATTCTGCGAACTATTGAAGTCCTGTAGAGACATGTGGTTACCACATTTTTATAGTGCTTTTTTTTCCCCAAACCATATGTTAACAGTAGGCAACTTTGATCAAATACATTAAAAATGTGTTTTGTCCTTTTCATGCTCTAAATAGGCAGCAGTTGCTTTTAACCAAGACCAGTAGGACTCTCTCAGCCTATTGTCAGGATTCGGAGGAGGATGTCTGGCCATGAGTCTTAGGAATTCACCAAGCAAGAGAAGACTGAGTGTTGATTCTGGCTTACAGGTTGGTTAAATATGCAGAGTGCATCTGGGTGTTTCTAAAATAGCAATAAGCATTCCCTGCACAAAGATGCACAGATGAAAGGCTGAGGCCTGAGAGGTTTTTAACACCTTTGAAGTCAGTTACATGTCTTTTCCCCTCCCTCATCCCATTTGTTTTAAGAGTCTGTGCCAGTGTTCCCCGTCAGCTCTACAGCTTCTCTTTCTGACTCTCAGGCCAAGCTTGCTGGTTTCCTGTCTAGGGAAGAATGATGATCAGTTTGCATATTTCTAGGAGATTGCTGGCTGCTGAAGGGTTGGGATGCCTTTGGAATGACATGGAGAAAAAGACTTTATAGAAGGACAGCAGTAGCATGCCCTGCTAATTTATCAATGCTGTAGCTCTGATTCCAGTTTTGAGGTTTATTCCTCCTTGATTTTCTTTGTCTTATTTAATCCTACAGCTTGCATCTTTGTTGTAGATGCTAAATACACAAACTGCCCAAGTGTACGTTACCCATTTTTATCCGCTAACGCTTAGGTTGGTTTTATCTCTCTCTAGTTAGATATAAAACCTCTCTTGTTCTTGGGGACCATGATGATGGGACTGTAGCTCACCAGCTTGTCTGTTGTATGCTGGGATCATGCAGGCAGGGACCTTTGCCATTCTTCTGGATCAGCATCCCCACCTTGTTCTCTAACTTGTTTTTGTATTAGAATAGTAACTAGAAAAGAGAATCTTTGAAATGGTGGGAATTGCAAAGCATAATTATTCAGTACCTTGTGATGTTCCAGTGCAAGTGAACTCTTGTACTATTGCAAGGATCATGTTCTAGTAGGGTAGTTTTGTGGTGAATTGCAAGTCTCCATGAAGCAAAGTAACTTACTAAATGGTATGCTCTCTAAGTAGTAGTACAAATCACAGTCTGACAAGAGTAGTCATTACTTTCACATCTATTAGACATAATTACATAACCATGTTTAGAAGTCTGGAACAACTGTGTCATTTACAACAGTGTTTGTCAACCATCCATGTCTGTCATGTTCCTTTTTGCTGAAGTACCTCCAAGCATGTCTCAGGATTCCTGTTTTCTTCGTAGCAGGTACTGCACAGACTGTGTCTTACATGGCACTGATCAGATCATGTAAACCAGGGTTCTATCAACTGGCTGTGACTCTCTTGACCACAGGCTGCAATTCCAAACTGGCTCACTTGGATGAAAGCTGCACCTATTATTCTATAGGGGGAGCACGAGTACAGAATATATTGTTGACAAAGCTTTATTATGGGATGCTGTTCCTCTCCAAAACACGTGTGTATCAATGTACCTGCACAGTTAGTAAACGTGTTTGTGCAGATGTAGCTGTGGTGTGGGCTGAAAACAGGAAAGGCTTGACTTTTATAACTTCAAAATAGTAAAGACTTGAAGATTTTCCTTCATCTTACTACTCTGCTGAGAGGAAATGGTTGAAAGTCAGCAAGTGGTTGGTAGGTGAATTCATGCTCTGTATTCCAGAGACTGGAGATACCCAGTGAGATGGAGGCTTATGTTTGAAACTGCCTGATAGCCATTGGGCTGGAAAGGTCCAGTGGAAGTATCCATTCTTGCTTGCCTTTCCCTATAAGATAGAGGAACAAAAGTGAAACAAGGAATTGTGTGAGTCAGGGAATTTCAGATGACAATGTGATAGATCACTCCTGTGTCAATTCCCTGAAATCAGGCGGAAGTTTCAAGTCTTGCTCACTGCATGGGCACTAATGCAGCTTTCCTTTGTTATGCTAGTTACAAAACTTGTAGGAACTGTGAAACTTGTCCCCTGTTCTTGACTGTAGCTGAAATTGTCTGTTGTGTTTCAAAATAATGGGAAGAAAAGAGGAGGTTGAACGGACAGTGGGATCATAGAACTGCATGTGCTGTGTTTGCTTAGGAAATGTGCCTAAAGTTTTGTTTAAAGTAGAAAACTAACATAAAATATTGATCAACAATGAGTGTTTTCTCACTTGTTCAGTAAACGAGACGTGGTGCTGAGCAGACAGGTCTGGTGCTGAGGGAGTGTTGTTGCCTTTGGTATGTGTAGGTCTGGAGGAAACACTCCTGGAACCTCTCAATAGCTGCACTTCAGAGTCCTACAGCCACTTGCAGAGTGTTTGGTGCTAAGACAAGGATGTGGAGTCCTGAGTGAGGAATCAGCACATCAGGTAAAAATCCAATAGCTTGGAATGTATTGGGTTTAAGGGAATTAACAGTTCATGGCAGGATGCTTCTGGCTGAGTTACTCACCAGCCAGTGAGGAACTGGTTAAACTTGAGGAATAAGCAGTCACAGAAGAACATGCCAAAGGAAAAAGAAACTGGTAGAAGAAACTACAAGAGTTGTAGTCAGCAATGTGACTGTGTGTAAACAGCACCACGTTACTCACCAGCTCCATTCCCTGGGTGCTTTTGAGTCAGAGCTGTTTCCTCCACCGACAAAGGGTTTTCTGCTGTCAGCACTGAGGCAGCAAGTTCCTTAAGGAAGAGCCAGCTGGAATGTGTTCAGCAGCAGAATCAGCAGGTACCTCCTGAAGGCAGACTCTGTGACTGGTCACCCAGGCTTAGCAGGCCTCCATTTGGCTTCCCTCACCATTCAGACTGTTTCAGTTACTGGCCAGAAGATGCTGCTGCATATGGTCTTTCCTTTTGCTTCCCCCAGGTCTGAATGGGCATCCTCCAGGGAATTCCCAGTGCCTCATTGTGCTGTGTGTGATGCAGGAGGATGGCCCATATTACTGTCAGCATCCTGCCATCTGTGAGAACTGCTCCAGGCCCATCGGAAGGTAGGACAGAGCCAAATGTGTCCCACTTTCTGATAACATCATCCATCCCTTGGGGAAGGGAAGAGGCTTGTAGCCCTTGGAAGGACAGGAAAGGCTTTCACAAGTAATTCATGCAGAAACCTGGGACTGTGGAAAGAAAGTGAGCAGAAAATAACAATCTTGAGCTCTGTGCTTTGGGTGCAACACCTTCTCCTTGGGTGATGTCTGGCTGTGGAAAGGAGAGCAGATGAAAACACACATATGTAGCTTTCAGTGTAGGGACAGCTACTTCTGGAGTAGGGCTGTAGCAAGCAGCATCACCCTGTTTTCTTTAGCTGAAGTTATGCTTGCCAGAGTCCTTGATTGATCTACAGCACATACACAGTTCCCACAGATGATCCTTAAAAGCTGGCCAGGCTCCATGTTTGTCTAAATTTGGCAGCAGGATTATAGTGCATTATGAAAAGCAACCTCCTTTTCAGCCAAAGGATTTAAATGAAATGGCCTGCAAACCTGAGGAAATAGTAGAACTCTCTGGGAGACAACCTTTGAACACCCTTTCCAGAGCCAACCTATTCATTTTTCCACTCTTCCCAGTCATTTCTGATCTCAAGATGCTGTGCCTCCTATCCCACTGCTTCATTATTTTAGGCGGGTGCAACACATGGGCTGCAATTAGTGTGAGGGATGGAGTGTCCCTCAAAAACTCACAGTACCAGAACACTGTTCCCATGTACAGAGACCAAAAGATGTGGTTAGAGGCACAATGCTGATGGTCAGAAAGAGGACACTCCCTGAGTATGCTCAGGACTTTTTGGTTCTTTACAGAAAGAAACTCTGCTGTGTGCTTGTGGCTTGAGCTTTTCCCATGTTGGAGAAGCCTGACCTGCTGCCTGTGTGCTCTGCAAAAGGCTCTCTCTTCTCCTCCTCCTTAAAAGTGCTTTTAGGTTCAGACCTGGAGGTTTTTCTAGTCTTTGATAAAGAAGAGCAGAAGCACAGGACTTCTCATTGATGTATCTTGCAATCAGGGCCTGAAAGTGCTGTAACTTCTGAAGCACCACCAGCCTTGTGTGCAGGGACACCTTCCACTAGAGCAGGTTGCTCCAAGCCCCTGTGTCCAACCTGGCCTTGAACACTGCCAGGGATGGGGCAGCCACAGCTTCTCTGGGCACCCTGTGCCAGCGCCTCAGCACCCTCACAGGGAAGAGCTTCTGCCCCAGAGCTCATCTCAGTCTCCCCTCTGGCAGGTTCAAGCCATTCCCTTGTCCTGTCCCTGCAGGCCCTTGTCCAAAGCCCTTCTCCAGGTTTCCTATAGGCCCCCTTTAGGTACTGGAAGACTTCCATGTAAACTGCCTTGAGATCATGAGAAAGCATGCAAAGTGCAGGCCATTTCTTTACAGAGGAGTGTTGCTGAACTGAAAGATGGGACCTGGGTCAGTCTGTCTGGGTGCCTCTTCCTGGGATTTAGACAGGGGATGAGTAAGAGCCAGGTGGGATGGCACAGTGTGAGCTGCTGCCTTCTTTCACATTTCTTAAGGCAAACACTGGCTGAGTAAATGTTCAAAGTGGTGATTTGATCCCTCAATCATTTCCTCCTGAATCTCAGTGCTGTCCACCATCTGCCAAGTTGGACCAGTGCTCTGCTTCTATCCCCTAGAGCAGAGCCTAATGGTTTCATCCTGGGTTTGAACAAGCTAAGATGCTGTAGAACCACAGCTCCCATGGAAGTGAGTCAGTCCCAGGTCATGGCTTGGCTCCCTTCTGTCTTGGGCACTTGATACTCAGCAGTTAATATGGGGGGATCATTTGTATGGATGTAGAAGTTTTGGGGTACTCAGTTGCATGTGGTAGCTTGTCAGGAGCCCTGAAAATATCCCCCTGCTTCCGAGGAACACACAGAGGCTGCTGTGACCCTTAGAGGAACACTAATAGATGCATACACATGAATAGAGCAGCTCCTGAAGTTATGATTGATGGTAACTCCAACTTCCATCCCCTCAGGACCTTTATGGTTCATGTACTGATCTTGAGCTCATACCTGCATCTTTCTTTATTCTTTTAATTCTGTGTGTTGAAGGCACTAGTGGCTCTCAGAATAGATTTAGGAGATAAATACTTAATGCTTTTACTGGCTTTCAGAATAGACTTCACAGTTGAAACAAAATGCAATTGTAAGAATCATAGAATCCCAGCCTGGTTTGTGTTGAAGGGACCTTAAAGCTCCTCCAGCTCCAACCGCTGCCCCGGGCAGGGACACCTTCCACTAGAGCAGGTTGCTCCAAGCCCCTGTGTCCAACCTGGCCTTGAACACTGCCAGGGATGGGGCAGCCACAGCTTCTCTGGGCACCCTGTGCCAGCGCCTCAGCACCCTCACAGGGAAGAGCTTCTGCCCAAGGGCTCATCTCAGTCTCCCCTCTGGCAGGTTAAAGCCATTCCCCTTGGCCTGTCACTGTGGTGTCCTGCAAAGCAGCAGCAGGTAATGACTTGTTTGCCGTAGGGAATCAGAATCCTGGGATGAACAGGCCATTGTAAAGCTAAAAATCAGGGTTCTGTCCAAATGATGCCCCAGTTCCTTCATTCTGGTACCTTGTCAGCTTTGTGTGCACACTGACTCTTCACACAGTGCCAGGGCCTTCCAGAGCAGCAGCAGAGCCCAGGTAGTAGGGAAGGTGCTGGTAGGCTGACGTGCAGCTGCTCTGGGCAGTATTCCTGATTCTGCCCCTGATCCACTGTGTGAGTTTGGGTGAGTCATTTCCTTCTGTGCTGTGTGTCTCCCTCCTGCTCCTGTGTGTTTAGGCTACAGTTTTCCTACCAGAACCTGTTTGTGCTGTACCTAAAACCTGCCTGTGTGCAACAAACATGAGTGTGATGCCACCAATAACAAGAGCCTTGCACACATGAGTGAGGGACCAGAAAAACCCACCTAAGGTGGTTTTAGGTTGGCTATTTGCGAAGGTATTTTATTTGAAACAGTTGTGACAAGCTATTTAAATCCTTTTTTACTAAACTGAAATTACTTTTATAGGGAACTGATTTTCCAGATTTCCTTTTTGCCTTTGCTTTATGCCAAAGATATTAAACTTAAGAGAAAATTATAATGTACCTCTCTGCTTTGTGATGGCAGTGGGGTGCTGCTTTGTGTCTGTTTCCATTCCTGATTTGCTTGCTGCTTGTTTTGGGACTTCTCATTAGTCAGTGTTGTTTGGGGTGAGCACTTTGATCCTGTGTGGACCTTCTCTATCACAAAGGATAATGGTTGGTGCTATTGGATATGATATGATTGGATAATATGGATAACATGAAATACAATAATAGTTTTGCTACTTGATACCTGAGAAAATGCTGGCTACCCCTGTGCAATCCTGTTGCTGTGCTAGCCTAGATGGAAGATCACAGCCTGTCACTGCTGTCATCTACTGGAACTACTCCTTTAGCTGCACCAGGAGGCACTGCTACAGTGCAGGGGACTGTAGATTGAAACCCCAGTGAAGATTTGTACCTAAAAATGAATTCAAATGAAATGAGTAAGGAGATAGAGGCCAGTACTCGAGTGTTCCCTGGATCAGGTCTCTCCACAAAGTCTTTGCCTGCTGAGAGTGAGGAGGTTGTGCTTAAATTAAACACCATTTAAACAAAACCAAGCAAAAAAAGCCCAATAAAACCACCTCAGTGAGGACACTTATTGATCTATTTAGGATTAACCAACTTAGCACTTAACCTGACTGCATCTGCTTCAGCTGCTTACTTGGAACAACGTGGAATTTGACGCTGATTCAAAAGAACTATCTTTAATATCAAATATTTATTGATTACAGGGGTTTGACAGTGATTTTCACAGGTTAGGAATGGCAGGATACATTTATGAATAGGCAAATCTAGTCAGCACCAGAAAAACCCTCTGGTGAAGCACAGGTACGTGGGATCCCCAGCAAAGACAAGGTGAAGAGGAGTCTCTGCTTTCTCGGCAGGATACATGATCTTATGGGTGTTTGTGAAACACAAGGTTTTAGGAGGAAGATTCTTAGCAGGTATAAACTGACATAGTGTAAGTTTGCTGATTTATACCTGCTAAGTATCTGCATCTGATTTTTAGGGGCACATTTGACTTTTCTCCCCACACTGAACCCACCTTTTTGGATGTCATGTTGTGGAAGAATTACCCAAATGCATTTTTTATCTTGGAAAAATAATCTTCAGGCTTCAGTCTGGAGGGGAAAAAAATCCCTGTTGGTTTCCTGGGCAATTCCTCTGTTTTTGTAACTGGTTTCTATTAATGGTTTTGAGATGAATCCCAGGAATCTGAAGCTGACTGCATTCCAACAGAAGGGGGTGTTTAAATATTGTGCCATGCTAGAGCAAGCTGTAGAGATGCCTTAGGGCAAAAGATGCAGACAGAGCTCTCTGACCTGTGCAGGGACAGTGCTGGAGGAGCACAGGAACACTCATGCACACACATTAATGGATTCAGTAGGAGAGCAGGCTCCTTGCATGCTCCAGTTTAACTCCTTTGTGCATGTCTAAGTCTCTCCTGGGCAAGCTGCAAAGCTCAGCGTGAAAAGCAGAAGGTCAAAACCCTCTTAAGCTTCCATCTACCTAAATATCTGGCATAGCTGGACATTCACATTAATTAATATGTGCTCCAGTGCTTTTGGCACCATTATACCCTAGTATAAATGGTGCCAGAGATGTGCAATTCTCATACACGAGGTGTTTTTCCTTAGTTGTTGGGTTGGTGACTGCATCACGGGCTGGTGATCACCATGGACTCCAATGTAATAAAACAAAGCAGAAAACCCCCTGGCGAGCCCCTCAACTTGTCATTCTGAGTTTGTTCTTCAGACAAGGCACAGCAGGGACTTTAGCACTTATGGTGAGGGAACAAACATTGTAATGCTGGGTCTGAAAGAGGGACGTGGCTTGTTACATCACTGGGATAATGATAGGCTTCACTTCACAGCCCTGTTATTGTGGTTGGGTCTCAGATTTGTCCTTTTAGTTCACAGCTCTTGCTGCAAGTTGGATTGTTTCAGGCTTGCTTCTGGGATTCATTGCAGCTGAAAGATTTATTGTAATGAGAAAAGCTTTGCAACCAAATGAAGCCTCCAGGGAAACACATACCCTCTGGTGATCCCCATGGTTCTGTTACACTGCTCTTTTCCATCAGCTCTGAAGGCTCCCCTGATCCACACCAGACCTTTCTTAGTCAGGGGGAGTGAGTATGGGTGTGTGTTTATCCCTCTGAGTGTTACAGGCTGGTCACTATTGGCACAACAAGGGTTATTTGAGCATAGAGATAAATGGTGTCAGTGTACCTCAGTCCTGACCTGCAGTACCCCTTTTGCTGTTCCCATGCAAAGCTCTACTTCTGCTTGTGTTTTAGCTTTGCAGGATCCTTGCTCCCTTTGCCACTGTACCTGTCAATTAGCACTCTCTATTCCCAAGCTGTAGCATTCCCTATTACTTTTCAGTTCTAGGAGTTATCCTTCTGCTCATGGGTAGGTATTTTCTCCTTTGATCCTGGCACAGTACTCTGGGTCCTGTATGTAAAGAAGATCTGAAGAAGTTGTTGGTAGTAAGCATGGAGTGCTGACAAATCCTGTCCATAAGGCGTTGTGCTGTGCTTTGTATCTTTGTGTCAACAGAACATTAATCCTGGCATTCCTTTTTAACACATTCCATCTATTTAGAGCTCTGAAAATGGGGCAGAAGTGGCCACTTCCACTCCTGCTTCCCAGGGTTAATGGTTCTCAAAATGGCAATAGAGGGATGGAGGGTACCTCTTGGTATCAGACCTTCTTCCTAATCCCATACTTGCTTAGTATTTCTATACTGGTGGGGTTTGGTTCAGATTCACAGGGAGGTCCTTCAGTGCAGCCTGCAGCCATGGAAAACAGAAGTGTGAACATGGAAGGGATTGGGAAGAGGAAGCTTCCTGGCAGACATGGCTTGCCCATTATTGTTTCCCACAAGCCAAACAATGTTGGGACCCTGCACTGTCTCTGGGCAGGGGTGTTTTTCCACCAGCATTTCATATCTGAAATAGATATGAAATATCTCTTATATGAACGATCTATTTCCCATCACTGTATATTTCATAGGTGACTCTGGAGACACAGGAGCCTTTCTTCTCCCTGTTAGCCTGCTCTGTGATGAGCCTGGCAGGTGCAGAGCTCTGGGAAGCAGAACCACTTGGCTGGTGCTGGCAGGTTCCCTCCCCTTGCATGGATGAAGCTGCTTCCTTTGGACAGCCTCTGTGGTCAGGGTGCACATCTGTATGTGCCGCAACGGGCAGCTGAGAATCCATCCCCAAAGCACCTCGGGGAGCGAGGAAGGAGGAGGGCTGCTGGCCAGGGCTGCCTCCGTGGAGAGTCTAGTTAGAAGTTCAGCTCCTGCTGGGGCAGTGTTGACACAGCTGCCTGGGCAGCAGCTTTTGGACTAGCAAAGCTCTAGAAGACAGGGCTGAGTAGAGACTGTGCAGACTTAAAGTGAGGAAAAGGCGAAGATCTATGAGAAAGCCTCGTGTGTCCCTTCCCTCCTCTCCTCTGAACCCCGAGAAGCTGTTTGCTCTTTCAGTGCATGGTTTTCTGTAGGAGCCTTCCATGGGTTCGGCCTCAACTTGGCTTCTTTCAGTCAGGAAATAGCCAATTCATGACAGCAGCAACCACAGCAATCTGCATCCATCCCAGAAGTCAGGCGAGAAACGGGCTGTAACCTCTGCAGTGCCAAAGCTGGGAAGCAGAAAGGTGGAAAAGCAACCTGGAATTGCAGCCTGGAAGGTTCTGCTTGTGGTTTAG
Source organism: Nestor notabilis (assembly GCF_000696875.1). NCBI lineage: Eukaryota > Metazoa > Chordata > Aves > Psittaciformes > Psittacidae > Nestor > Nestor notabilis. The sequence continues at coordinate 12,906 of NW_009940093.1, forward strand.
AGAAACCAAGGGCAGGAGAGGGTGCCGAGTCTGCTGCCTGTGCCATGGGAACAGCTTCTTGCCCCCAAGCCAAGCATTTTCCAGCCTCTGCTGACGCAGCTGAACAAAAGGCTGTCGGATTTGAGCCCTTCCTCTGGCTCCATGGCCTGACAGAGAGCAAAGGCTCTTTCTGCCACTAGACCTGTGGCTCAGCACCAGCCCATCACCTCAGCTGCATCGATCATATTGTCTTTGTTGTGGTGGCTGAGAATCTGGCAGCAGGTTTTCAACTGAGGGACACAGTAGGAGCCTTTGCTGCATGCAGGTGTCTATGGAATTGGGCTAATGCAGGTAGCTGAGGCTTGCAAAGACAAGCCCATGTGTTGCATGAGGGTTGTAATTAGATTGGACATGTGAAGGTCCAGGCTGTTGGCATAGCTCAGGTGTGTGTGAACTTGGACTGTGAGTGGCTGTATCCAAGTACCCACAAACTTCTCTGCTTCATATAAATGACAGAGTTGAAGTTTGCAGTGAAATTCTGTGGGGTTCTTACCTGAAGATGGTTTTAGAGCTTTTGACCAGAAGCAAACAAGCAGTTACTGGATGTGTTTTGGATGGTGTGGAGACCTGCTGGAGCTGACAGCAGGCTTCTGCATGGTCACATTGTTCAGTAATAGCTCCAGTGGTTTCTTGGAATTTCTTAGGAAGTCTCTGGTTCTGTCTGCTGTTAACCATAAACAACCCTAATCTCACAACAGAGTCCAAGCAGAAAGCTTTCCCATATCTCATTTAGTACCAGCAGCAGCTACACTAGTTCCCGACTTTATATTCATCCAATCTTCCTGAAGTCTTGTATTAAAAGACCCCTGGCTAGTTCAGTCACCTACATGGATTAGGCTGTTAGGCCTGCACAAGGCTGGATTCAGATGGAGCCCTATTCCAAACATTTATACCTTTCATACCCATATCTGAAGGCACTTGGACTCTCAGTGTCTTTTACCGTTTTGTCCCACTTGAAATAAACTTTTCCAGTGGAAAAAAACTGCTGTTTTCAGAACTTGCATTGCTGTGGAAGAGAAATGTCTTAATGCTTATAGTCAGAGAGGAGGTTAACTTAAACCAGCTCTACATGGTTGGTCAGGCTGAAGCTGCTCCCACTACCTGGGAAGGTTGCTGCCCTCTTTAGGTTAGGCTGGTAAGGTTCCAACTCTTCAAACTGGGCATATACACACAAAGAGGGGGGTGGCTGTAGATTTGCATTTGTGAAGCAGAAACTTACTGCTGCTTTCTCTGCTGTTTGTCATTGTTTTCAGTAACTGACTACATTAACACTCCTAAATCATAGCGGAACGCAGTGCAAGGGGTTATATAAACACAGTGAAACACATCAGTTCAGGCTTTAGGAACTGGTAGATGTAATTTAACAAGTATTTCCCTTGAGCAAAGACTGCTGAAGGTTCAGTTGTTGCTTGACACTGTTGCTCTGTCTTGGCACTGCAGTTGGGGCTGGTATTATCTTGTAAGTCTGAAGAGGAGGAGAAGAGCAGCAGTGTTATCAGGTCTTGTCTGTCTTGGTGCCAGCCAAGCAGCTACTCACATAGTTCAGTCCTTGTGTGAAGGGCTGAAAGCAGAAGTTCTACATCTGACCCAGCTTTTCCTCTGTGATAGGGAAACTTGTTCCCCCCATTACAGTATTTTGGGGCTCTTAGTTGCATTCAAGGCCCTTTTACACTGCCCTAAGCTCTCACATATCCAGACTCTGGCATTATTACCCTTTCGCTAAGAAAGCTGCTGTTAAACCCTTGCTTACAAATCACAGGACAGAGTGTTGTTTTCTAGGTTGTCTTTGGTGACTGGAGCTTGAAGTAAAACCATATGAGGAGACAAAGATCAAAAACTGAAGGCAGCAGAATGAATCCAGTCTCAGGCAGACAGCTGGAGGAGTGTCAAACAAAGGAAGGAACAGCTGGATCAAGTAAAGCACAAGGAAAATGAGTTCCATCCCTAGAGGGAGGGAGAAGGATTGCTTTGCGAGCCCAGAGCTGTGTGGGACCAGCTCTACCCCATCAAACTTCACATCAAAGCCAGGGGCAGATCAGAAGCTCCCAGAGGGAGGGGAAAGAGAAGAGTGGGTGTTTGTAGTAACTGTGTAGAAGGCATAGGGAAAGGAGGGAGGTGGAGGGGGAGAGCAGAGTGGGGAGGTGGGGAGGTGGAAGTTGGAGGTGGAGTAAGTGCAGAATCTGAGCTGCTGTCCCCAGCTTCGGGATGTGAACTGATGAGGTCACAGTGTTTTCAGCTCCCAAAAAAAGAGTTAGGGAAAAAAAAAGAGAAGGCTCCAGCTTGTTTTTCCAGCGAGACGAAAACACGGAGACGCTGCTGGAGAAATGGAGCAGCTCACAAAGCTCCTCCTGTGGCAGATGGTGCTTCAGCAAAGTAAGCTCCTGGTGCTCGGCGTGGTGGGCTTGGGTTTAGTTCAGCTGCTGGGTTTGAACTGGTGTCTTTGTAAGGGTTTGTTCAGATTTAGGGGAGGGAATCATGGATTTCTCGTGCTTTTTTGGAGAGGAAGGGGGAGAGAATGGAGAGATGTTGGAGATGGTTTAAATACACTCCAGCATGTTGGTGCAGTCTCTTTTTTTCCTATCAGTTAACTGATCAGCAGACTCAAAAATACTCAGCTTGAATGTGGGTACAATAAAGCTTCTGTAGTGAGATTTCCATGATCCAGGGTTATTTTATACTTTTGAACCAGCTGATGTGTGTGTGAGAGTGTTCAGGATGGAGGAGGAAATCAGAACGTGGGGTTTTCTGTTTGGTTGGTTTGGCTTTTTTTCTGGTCAGCATAAAGTTAGGAGACATAGGAATTCACTTTGGGGTAAGGTGCAAGAAAGGGATGAGGACAAGCCTGATGAGTACCATAATGAGTCTCACAGTAACAGAATGGCTTGTACCTTTCCTTTAATCACAGAGTTTTCTGGAAGAGCTGAAACAAGCTTTAGGGTCCCGAGAGCTTCCCCTCAAGCTAAACAGAGAAACCCCAGTAAGGCTTGGATGGCAGGAGAAGGTTTGAGGATTAATGCAAAACCCCAGCAAATCCACACTTTGGGCTCTAAGGAAGCACCTCTGATCAAAGGAGCAGTTGCAGCTCCAAGAACTGATGGTAGGAAGCAAGGAGCACTGGTGACCCCCCTGCTCTTCCCAGCCCTGCTAATGAAGCCTGTGGCTGAGCCACCTGAGCCTCTCAGCATTCCTCAGTAGGCAGATGGAGGGAGCTGAAGAGTTCTCAGTTTGCTCCCTAATTAGTTTCCATGTCACCACAGCATTCCCAGTTTTGCAGTGCCTAAGGCAAGGTTTAGCAATTGGCAACACATGGGGTCAGTCATAGGGACAGAAGGGTTAAAGTGGCTCGGAAAACTAGGGTGTGGGGCTGGGTTAAGCCTGGAGGAGCAGGAGAGGCCACATACTGTATTTCAGAGGCACCAACCAGTCCAGCTACTCCCCAGTGTGGTTTAGCACGTTGGCAGAGCGTGGGGAGCACCCAGGGCAGGAAGAGCAGGTTGGGTTGCTGTAGAGCAGTGGGGAAGCTGCATAGAGGCAAGAGCATCCCACCCAGGGATGGGTGATCTCTGGCAGGCTCTCTGGAGGTGTATTTTAGGGAGGAAGCTGTCTGTATGCCAGGCAGCCCTGGTGTTTGAGTGCTGCTATCCCCACACAAACCAGGTTACACATAATGAGTGAACACAAAGAGGGGAGAAGGGAGGAAATCTGTGCTGGTCCGTATTTGATCCCTTCTGGAGAGAAACCACACCCTCAAGTGTTAAGTGGTGCAGGGAGGAACAGCCCTGTGTTTGGAATGGCTCTGCAAACCAGGCTGTGGGCTTCCAGCCAGCATGAAGTACACAAAGCAGAGAAGGGTTTCTAAGGCTGAGCTAGTATCTGAGCTGTCTGTGAGAAAGTTAGGGCAAAGCTTGAGGGATCCTGGTGGTGCAGTGGCCAGGATGGAGACAGGTTTCTTGTCCAGGCAGCAGGCTGCCTTGCTGCTGAGGTAGCACATTCTTGCTTTCTGCCAATTCATGGGCATGTTCCTGCCTGCACTGAGGTGCCTTTGCCTCTTTGAGATGGGCCCAGATGTAATTCCTGGTTTCTGGTCAGTGGTGTTCAAACACATGGCAATGAGAAGAGAGCTGAGCCCATTTGTGTAGCTGTCACCTTGATGTCACTGCATCCTGAGCCATTATGGCCTCTTTGACATGGGTCAGCTCCCTCAGGAGCCAGCATGGAGCCACTGCCATGCTCCAGAGGTATTTGGAAATAGCTTGGTAGCACAGACTGCTGGTTTTGCAATAACTGTGTGATGGCTCCACAGAGACCATTAAATCCCCTGCATAGGTCTCCCGTGGGATTTATGGGAAAAATAAGGAATCTGACACTGATTTTGTGAAGAACGTGTCATTTCTCTAGGACTGGACTATCCCTCTGAGCCCCTAATGTCAAATTATGTCTCTTCCTTTTTCAGAAGAGAAAAAGAAGTTGAGACAGTCCAGGAGATACCAGAGAAGGTGTGCAAAGGAATAGTGAGCTGAGCTTACTTGGGCAGGCAGTGCCAGCCTCACAGACTGCTCTTTCAGCCCACAGACCTGGTGGGTTATGACACTCATTTCTCCAGTGGCTTCTTTGGTTTCTTCCTTGCTCTTTGCTACAGTCTGGGCTTCAGTCTGCTCAGTCCAGGCATCGTCTCCTTGCTCTGGCAAGGCTCCTCCTGAGCTCAGCAGCAGCACTGCAGGTAGAGCTGGTGCTGTCATGTCCCATGGAGTATATGTGCCACTTGGCACTCAGGCAACCCTTTTCTGCTCTGGTAGCCTTTCATCCTCTGGTATGAGACAGGAACGTAGTGGTTTCAGTAGCACATGCATCTACCTGTGAAGCAGGCTCTCTGCCAGCAGCTCTCTCCAGGAGAAGTGGTGGCATTGTTCAGGCAAGACTCAAGGGACAGTTTGGTGTTGGAGCTGTTCCAAGGACACTGCCTGGAGAGCTGGGATATGTCAGATGTCTTTCAGAGCCTGAGGCTTTTCCTTCTAGTTCGCCTGCAGTTTTTGTGGCTTAATTCTTTACTTGAAAAGTGGATGGGATTCAAGAAGTAAGAGCTGGCTCTGCCTTTTACAAGGGATTAGGAAATGCTTTTGCAAGCTGCTTTCCTCTTCCTATATTGTGGAACCAGCAGAATGCCTCTGGGATCCTGCTGAGAGGTGTGCTGCGTGCACAGAGCATGTCAGAGCACAGCATCTAGATGTCTTTTTGTGGGTACATCACCCAGAGAGGACAAAGTGATTATGCAAAGCTACAGTGAGTTCTGTGGTGGTGACTATTAAGGCAGTTGGTGGTTTTCAAGCCCCAGGGCCTGGAGTCCCGTGGTTGCAAAACTCTGAGCTTTCACTTGATTTTACACTTGCAGGTGACTCACCAGAGTAACTGCTTCCAGTTTTCCCCAATCCTGTAGTTCATAAACTGTCAACTTGGCTGGGTTATGGATATAACTCTGCCTTTGTTCAGTAGCTACTGGGTTAGACAAACAACAACTGTAAAAAGCATGGCTGGGGGACATGTCTCCTTTGCTCTGCTTGTCTCACAGCAGGGCGAGGCCTCACAACAGAGAGGGGAGACTGGAAAGGGAAAAAGGCTTATTCCTTCTTTAGCCACTGCTCTGTGTTCAGGTTATTGGAGGTCACTTGTTTTCAGTTGCTTTTTCTCCAGGCATATAAGAGATCCGAGACATTCCAGATTCCTTAGATTTCTAAATGATCTCATTTACAACTATGTCAAATGAATTTGAGTCTTATCCATGACCTGATGTATATGTGCAGATTGCCAGCACTGCTGGGGAATCAGAACAGTCAGTTCTTCCTTCTTTGTCTTGTGCAGCTCCCGTGCTTCTTGTAAAGACTTGTCCTTCCTTTCCTTTCTAGAACTTTGCTTGTTGGCTCCTCTACCACTGTCTGTCTGATATTTGCACCTACCACTATGTCTGAGTCTATGAATGACACCCTAAGGCAGGTTTGAGACCCAGAGCTGTCCAGAATCTGTGTGTGTGCACAGACATGCAATGAAAACCTCTTTCTCTTCCATCTCTTGTCTCTGAGCTGAAATCCAACACAACACTTGACTACACCTTCACCTTGGATGGGTTTTCTTGTAGTGCATAATGTCAGTGTAACCTTGAGCTGCTCATCTTTGTGTGGCAACACTCAGCAAGTCAAAATAGCAGTATGGTAAAATGCAGGCAAGGCATCAATGGGCCTTTTTCCCAATGGGAAACAGCATCATCTGGTCACTGAGGGGCAGACACAGAAGTGTAATTGTCAAGTAAGTGAGAGCGCTCCTGCCTAGCTGCTTAGGGAGGGAAGAAGAAGCTGTCAAACCCCACAAGACACAAGCTTTTCTTATCTAAAAGCTGTCATATCAGACAGCTTCACTGCTTCCTTGCTTTACAGGGAGTTGTGTTTGGGAGAAATGCATGTAACTGAGCCAGCCCTGCCTGGCAAAAAGCCCCTGTGGGTGGGATAGGGTTAGGACCTGGGTGGTCCTCACCATGCCAGTGAGGCCAGCTAGAAGATACAGACCCAGGGGTTAGTGCTAGTGTTAGCTGAGGGCTGTGACAGGCTGCTGAGCAGAGCATATTGCAAGGCTTAGGTGGATACTTTGGTTGTTAGATTTATGATGCTGCGTTTGGGCTCAATGTTTTTTACATTAACATCCAAGAGGAAAGGAGGAAAGTGAATGCATTCCTCTGCCCGAGCCAGGAGAGGATGTTTCTGTAGCACCAAATCAGTTTGCTGTTCATGAGCAGCAATGCAGGACTCCTGAAGCTGTGGCTGTGCAGCCAACAGCTCTCACACACCACTCCCTAGCACACAATCACTGCTTGTGTCCTGATAACTGTGTTCTTCCCTTGTGACAGGGCGCACACCAGTTCAGACACATTTGTCACACTGATCCAAGTGGGTGCTGTTGTGCTGAGAGCTGGTTGTCCTGTTGCAAGTGAGACTGATTTCTCCTGGAGAAAGCTGGTTTGGTGTTGTGAAAGAGCTTTGTGTCATTCCTTCATTGTTCTAAGCTAAATCTAAGTCCTGGCTTCCAGAGGCAGAGATCGGCAGCTTGTATTTTACCATCAGGCATTTTGCAGCCTGTTAGGAGAGACCATCAAATGATGGAATTATAATGTCTTGCGTATGATGTCCCTCTCTCATACCCAGAGCAGCACAGACTTTGTCCAAGACTTTTATTTGTCATGCTGAGATTATAACTGTAGAAAAAAGAAGTGACATTTGGAGTGGCTTTGAACTGGCAGCTCAACAGACAGTGCTGCTCAATTTTGTTCTCTCGTGTCACTGCCCAGTGCTTTGTGATAGGAAAAGGAGAGGAAACAGGGTTTATTCCCAGCCCATGCACTGGGGGTGGTGGTTAAAAGAGCCCCAGTTTGGAGTGAATTTATTCTCTTTTGGAATGCCTCAGTTCCCGGGTTAAACAAGAAATGCAGCCTTTGTCTGGAGGACAATGTGCCTATGACATTAGCAGGACAAAACATCTAATGATCTTGCTGGGACCCACTTGGGTTTGACTGGTTCGAGAGATGAACGATGTCATTGTTTTGGGGATCTGAATCGTGCCCTCCAAGCGTGGTGCCAGGAGACCTCCTCACCCTCTCCTACACACAAAGCAGGAGGGACTGGACCAGAGAAGTGCAGAGACAAAGGCACGAGTTCAGTTCTTGCAGAGTTCTTCCTGCATAGATCTGAGTCACGTGAGCTGGGGAGAGCTGCAGTTGCATCCAGAGCATGCCCCATCCCTGGCAGTGCTCAAGACCAGGTTGGACACAGGGGCTTGGAGCAACCTGCTCTAGTGGAAGGTGTCCCTGCCCGGGGCAGGGGGTGGAACTGAATGAGCTTTAAGGTCCCTTCAAACCCAAACGAGGCTGTGATTATAGTGGTAACTGTCCAGACCAGGAATGTGAGCAGAAGAGTCTCTGGGGAGGATGCTCCCAAATGAAGGATGTGTTTGCCCAGCATGAGTGTCAGGTCATAGTATGAAGTGAAACAGCCCAGTCACAGCACTCCTCACTTGGCTCGAACCATGGTTACAGAATTCCCTCAATGCGTTAATCCCACCATTAGTTTTACAGGAGGTTAATTTGGAGTCTTGGAGATAAAAGTTGTCTTTTGGCCTTCTCTCACTACAGTGTCTGCTGCAGCATGGACTGACCAAGGTCTGAGCCTCTGGACTTAACCATGATACACAGGTTAAACAAGTGTGTTAACAGAGAAGAACAGATGGAATAATAAGAGGAGGTGGCTGCTGCTTGTGCGCAGATTTGGAGCTTTTCTTCTATTTGTTGTCAGTAACACTCTTTTTTTCTGTTTTGACAGGTTCTGTTTATTTATACTCAGGTGAGTGACCTCTTTGTAACCTGCCTGGTTTTGTGACCATGAGGAGAAGTGAAGGGGACTCTGATTCCATGACATGCAGTGGGGGTTTCGCTGCTAACTGCATGAACCATGCATCCCATGAACTAGTGTCTCTAAACCTTGATTAAACTGGGGGTGAGCATTAGAAAGGATCGGTCAAGTCTACAATCCTGATGGCAGACATCACAGACATTGCTTTCACTGAATGAAATCAGTGTTTTTAGGTGGCTTTCTGTTGTATTTCCCCTTAAGAGAGCTCTGTGTTGGTCTTGAAAGCTCCTTTCTTTCGGATGGAAGGTGTGCAGAGATTCTAGGCCATAAATCCCATGCCATAAATCTGTTAACTCTGGTTTTTACTCCTGGTTTTCAGTCCCAGCTGATGCCTCAAACCCCCAGGACAGTGTTGTAGTGTCAGTGTTGAACATCAGTGCTGCACTGGGGTCTCAGGCTGTGCTGCCCTGCAAGAGCTACCGCATGGTGTGGACCCAGGATCGCCTCAACGACCGCCAGCGTGTGGTGCACTGGGATGTGTACAGCAGCTACTCTGGGGACAACAAGATGGAGAGGCTGTGTGACATGTACTCTGCTGGAGCTCAGCGAGTCTACAGCTCCTACAACCAGGGGAGGATATTCATGCCCCAGAATGCATTTACAGATGGCAACTTCTCCTTGGTGATCAAAGGTATTAAACAGCATCTTTCCTCCTCGTGCGATCTGCAGAATGGAGGGTTTGTCACTAAGTTAGCTTGGGGTTTTTTTAGTGAAAATGGCTGTTTTATGGAGCATTTTCTATAAGTAAATAAATATAAGTAGTGAGATCGAGGTTCTCTGAAGCACTGGCAATAGCATTTTATTTCCCTTTGAAATAGTCCCATTTTAAAAGAGAACTGATAACAACTCATTGCCTGAAAGTTATGTGGGCTTCTTGTGGACCTTTCTCTTTCCATCTATTAGTACAAATATGTTCCACAGTAAAGCAAATAACTTGAACAAATTATTGTATTGGGTGAGGTGATTCTTCTCTGTTTAGCCCACCCTGGTGATAAGGATGGGTTAGAACTAAGTTACAAAAAGGCCCTTTTGCATCCATAGAAGCTTTTGGGAAACAGTATAAATGACAGAAGTAATCGTTGCCTCAGTATAAAACATTCAACTTCCCCTCTCTTCCCTGTCACACTAGATGTTGGAGAGAGAGATGCAGGCACCTATTCTTGTAACCTTCACCATCACTACTGCCACTTGTATGAAACTGTGAAGATCCGACTAGGTATCACCAAGAAAGGTAAGTGTGGCAGACACCTTGGTGTTCCTCTCTGCAAGGGACTGGAGCTGGAGTCCAGCGGCCACCAGGGCTCTGTTGAATTGGGTTGTGTTTAAATCTGGATAATGCACAAGAGAAGCTCCTGGGGCTGATTGTGCTGGGAAGCTGTTGAAGGGCTGATGGGATGGTAGAGAAATGCATCTCTTCTGCTGTTCTCACAGCTTCTCTGCAACAAAAACAACCAGACAGGCCTGTGAGCCCCGATCTGCTCATCTGTGTTTTGGTTCTTCTGTTATTCCTTGTCAAGAACAAAGTACTGAACACTGCTGTTTGAACTCCTCCAGTAATTAGGGCATTTGTGGGTAGAGAAGCATTTCCTGTGTGGAGGATTGGGATACAGCATATTGAAGATGAAATCTGTTATTCCTGTTCCCTTCTTAGTCTGCAGAGAGAATATACTTCCTGCTTTCTGAAGCAAGGGATTAACTTTCAGTTATAAGGAAAAGAAAATGGTCTTGCTTCATGCATTGACCTAGAATGTAGAAGGTAAAGGTGTGTTTCTTCACTGACTGCGGAAGTAAGTGTGAACAAGGCACTTCCAGGTCTTTGGAGGGGATGTGTTAGAGGATTGAAGGGTCTGAGAGCAATCTCAGGTGAGCTTGGGGGTCCTTAAGAGTAAGCCAGGCGTGTAAAGATGCGCGTAGCACCGCTCGTGTTGTCTCCACAGCTGAGGATGCAAACGAGTACTGGGATGGGGAAATGCCAGTGATTGTGGCTCTGGAAGGCAACACCGTGATGCTGCCCTGTGTGAACCACAACCACATCTGGACCGAGCGGCACAGCGAGGAGGAGCAGCAGGTGGTGCACTGGGACCGGCAGCCCCCGGGCGTTCCCCACGACCGGGCCGACCGCCTCATTGACCTGTACGCGTCCGGGGAGCGCCGCTCCTACGGGCCTCTCTTCATCCGTCAGAAGATGAACATCACTGACACAGCCTTTGCCCTGGGTGACTTTTCCCTGCGGATTTCAGAGCTGGAGAGCGCAGATGAAGGCACTTACTCCTGCCACCTGCACCATCACTACTGTGGCCTGCATGAGCGCAGGATCTACCAAGTCTTTGTGACGGAGCCGGTGAGAGAGAAGAAGGTGGTGAACCTCACAACTCACAACGTTGCCCCAGCCGTAGGTGAGTGGCTTCCAGAAGCGGTTCTCCTGATTGAGGAGGAGGTAAATGTCTACAGTTGCACCTTTGATCTCTAAAGAGCTCAGTAAGCCACAGGAATATAACACATAGCTCCCCATCATCACCTCGGGAGGCCTTTGCTCCAAATGCCAAAACACCCCTTCCTTTCCTGTGGTCTGCAGGGATCCCTCAGTGCCACCAGCAGGGAGCATAGTCAAGGCAAACCTGTGCCCTGCAGAAGTGCCATACACACCAGAGGCGTGAAGGTGCCACTTAGAGCAGCACTGAGGTTTCCTTTATGAAGGTTTCTCACATTTGAGTCAGGGCTATTCCTGCCCTCAGGGTTAGAAGAGTAGGTGAGGTCTTGCCTCCCTCTCTACTAGTATATGGCTCTAGTGTATGGTTGTTCCTGAGCTGTTTCCATTGCTTTGATGTAGGAGCTGTGTGTGTAGGATACTAGTGAGGATCCTTTAAAGCTGCTTTAACACTGCTGCACCAAAGTGGGTGTCAGGGTGTCACCCATCAGGCTTAATTACCTGCAGTGCCATCATGTCCAGCTCCTGTTTTCTTTGCTCCAAGGCAGTTCTGCAGCCTGGTCTGCTCTGGAATGCCCTAAGGCAAACAAGCTGTTTTTCTAACAGCCTCACTTTCCTGGCTGCTTTTGTGAAGGTGTGGGGCTGGGGCCCCGTTCTGCTTGCCTTTGCTGTTGCAACATGCCACTATTCTCACAGGTGTAGATTGCTCCTCTCCCCTTTGCACAAGGTTTAGGCTCTGCAAGATGCCAGACTGTGCAGAGTTGAGCACCAGGAATTTTCCTCCTCCCTTCAGCTTTGCTTGAATCAATCTTCCCATTTTCCAGTGCAATGAACTCTCCTCTTTGAGCCTGCCCAAGCCCAAACCCATCAGGCTTACTTCAGGCAGCAAAAAGAAAACAAAGATCCCAAGTTCAATATTGAAGTCTTCTGGGTATAATTCCTTGTTACCATTTTGAACCATTCATTGTGGTTTAATATTTATTGACTGCTTGATAGAGTTTTGACTTGCTTCAGACATGTTTAAATAGGCCTATTCTTCTGGAGCAATTGGCTTTCTCAAGTCACAGAAACCTAAACCTGCCCCCTGGGCCTGAGCTTGGTGTCCAGAAAAGCCAGGCAGTGCTCAGGGAGGTGGTGCTGGGGCTGGACTGACGTGGGAGCCAGGCCATACAAATACCATTCTCCCTGCCTGCTGCCCTTGAGCCCTCTCCAGATCCCATTGTGCAGATGGAAACTACATCTTGTGTTCAGAGTTTCCCACCCAGGAACTGGTTCCTTTCTTTCCTGGTTGTTGTCCTGCTCAATAGTTACCTGTCTGCTCAGAAGTTAGGACCTGCCAGGGCTGTGTTAGCTTGGAGTAGTGCCCTCAGTGCAGGAGGAACTTGGTCTTGAATAAAGCCATTGCCACTGTCTGCAAGAAGAGTCTTGGAGAGCTTTGTCCCCTGGGGGCAGTGAACCCTCAGCTGCTCTGAGAGCACCACACACAAGAATGTGCTGAGTCTATGGGAACGTGAGAGAAGCTGAGACATCCACAGTGCCTGTTTCCAACCCACTGCTGATGGGGAGCCTGCTGGGACATGTCCTGTTTGTGTATAGCAGAAAGGGCTGAGGTGCTGCCTCGTTCCATGAAAGACCATATAGAATGTGGGGATATAACATGAAACCAAACTGAAACATCAGGAGATAACAAAAGCAAAACAAAGAGCTTTTTTCCAGCAAGCAGCTATAGCTTTTGGCCTATCTCCAAGGCCTGGAGCCATTTTCAGACAGGAAACTTCATCCTGTTTTGAATATAAGCACGAGCTCAGTTCTGCTCTCAGTCATCTAAATATGGTGTATGTCTGCTAATTCATGCAGAATTGCTCTGCCTTTGCTCTGGAGCAAGTGATAGGGGAATGGCATCTGTTGTATCTCATGCCTGTTGCTGAGCTATTCTCAATCCTTTGGGCCACATAGCCAGCACTTGGGAACCCTCTTGCTGGAGAGCTCTTTGCTTTTCCCAGCAGAAGAATCAGACCCTTTACACTTCAGTAATGTTCTTCCCCTCCATCAGGACTTCATTTCCAGCAGCTAAACCAGATCCCATGAGTGAACTGGAGGCAGATGGATGCGCTGTGTTGAGATGTACTGATCAGATCATGGTTACAGAACAAACCTTCATCAGGATAAGGAGCAGTGTCTGTTACCTTGGTTGTGCTGTTCAAAGCACTGGCAGATACTGGGAGCAACTCAGTCAGCTGCTACTCAGTGCCTCAGTTTCCCCAGTTCTGAATGGGATACCCTGCCCTGCCTCCCTGTGATGCACACTGAGGTGCAGCAGTGGTGCTGTCAGAACACGAGCATTACTCGATTGAGTAAACCCAGGAGGCCCAAAGTTGTTGAATCTCTGGTTCCACTGTTACAGTGACCTCTCCAATGTTTAACTCGGCTCCATCCTATCTTGCAGCATGGTGGGAAACCAAAAAGCCAGGAATAGAATGCATTTGTGTGTGCTGCCTTCTGGCTCAACTGCTGCTCTAGTGGCTGCCATCTCGTTGTGGCAGCTGCTGAAGGAGATCCAGAGGTTTCCTAAAGTAGGACTGTCACATACACTGTTTGCAGCTTTGCAAGTGGGTTTGTTGGTTTGGGATGATTTTAGCTTAGCAGTGGTCAAAAACACATGCCAGTTTCCAGCACTACAGCCAGCAAGCACACAGCATCAAGCAGTCCCAGTATAAAGTGGAATATTACTGGAGTGGAGGGCTACCAGAGCAGAGCATATGTAAAACTTCTCAATGCTCTAGGACTGGTGTTAGCATTAGCAGCATCAGCTCTGGTTTCAGAGTATGTATTTCCATCCACTATTGTCTTACTTGAGTTTATTGTTGGTGGGTTGGTGCTTTTAAAGGCTGGAAACAAACTACCTGACAAAGTGGAACCAGTCACTCTGCTGTGTCAGCATTCCTCACGTTAGGACACATCTGGTAAATGGTACTGTGGGTTTGGGGATATTTCCCCCATCTTTCCCCTTATTCCCTCTGACTGATTTACAGGACTGAACTCCCAAGGGAGTGGTAGAGGTGCACACTGGGTCCTGCCTGGTGCTCTGTGGCTGGTCCCCGTTACAGGGCGAAGGTGCCACATTCTGCTCTGTTTTGAAGAGCAGAGCTCCCCAGCACAGGGGTTTGTCTGTGCCTGGGCTGGATTTGTCCATTCCTCCGACTGCTGCAGGCAGAGAAGTCGCTTCCTCTTTCTGTGTGTAAAACATTGACCTATTTATTTGAGATCTACAAGAATGTTCCACGTAAAGAGTTTTGGGTTACCCTTTCCTGCGCTGCGGAACTGAGACGCGGCTGCACCCACGGATGGAATCTTGGCTTTTCTTTGGGGGACTTTATTTATTTGATTGATTTTTATTTTTTTTTTAATATATTTTCAATTTTATTTCAAAGGAAACTCATTCTTTGGCATTGAAAATTCCTCCCACTCTGTAAATTATAACCCCTGGCAGGGAGGGGCTGCTTCATACTTCAGCTGTCTGGAGCCCAAGCAATGTGGTGTGTGTGATGTGAGGGACCCAGAGGAGGGTTTTGTTACCGTGCAGAAAGACCTGGGGCTGTTTAGTGGCACTTCTTGCTGGACTTGCCCTCTGCAATGAACAAGGACATGCTCATAGCCAGGCAGCAGGAAGGGAATGTGCAATAGTCACTGTTAGTATTTCATGCTCCTGGGAAGTATAATGTTCCTGTGAAGAGCAGAGGCATCGTCCATCTGACAGAGGTGCAGTACGTTGTGAGTTAGGCTGCTATTTGCTTTTTTCTTCATGCCATTCACTTAACATGCTTTTCAGGTCCTTCAGGGTCACCACAGGGCCTGTAGTGACAGGACAAGGGGGAATGGCTTTAACCTGCCAGAGGGCAGATTGAGCTGAGCTCTGAGGCAGAAGCTCTTCCCTGTGAGGGTGCTGAGGCGCTGGCACAGGGTGCCCAGAGGAGCTGTGGCTGCCCCATCCCTGGCAGTGTTCATATGTTCCCTTCTAACCGAAACCATTCTAGGATTCGGGGTCCTGCATGGGCCAACGTGTGACCATGCTTTGCCTTGGATGCCATGACAACCATCAGCCTCTTTTCCTTTTCCTCTGCCATCAGATCCAAACATTGTCAGGGGCCACAACGTGATAAATGTCATCATTCCCGAGAGCCGGCTGCACTTCTTCCAGCAGCTGGGCTACGTCCTGGCAACTCTGCTGCTCTTCATCGTCCTCCTCATCATCGTGGTGCTCATCACCCGCAAGCGCCGGCAGAGAGGTGGGTGCTGGAAAACACCAGCCCTGGTGGTGCCTATTGGGGTAGCTCATGGCAGCAGAGCTGGTTGTGCAGTCACTGCACAGCACAGTGTGGAAGGCAGTGATGCTCTCCTGGAAACCAGCCACATACACGCTGGGGAGGCCTTTGCAGGTGCTGGTGCCAAGAGAGATTCATTAGTGTGGTGTCAAACTGCCTGGTGAGGAAAGGGAAGGTGGTATTAGAACACACCCGAGTTCTTGTGTACTGGAGGGATTGTGGAAGTGCCCATCCTGAGCACCACAAATAGGGAGTGTTGTGAATACGTGCTGGGTGTTGTGGATCTCACTGCTCTGTGGGAGGGCTTGGTTGGGCTGGATGCAACTGCTCATTCGGTTCTTCTCCCTTTTCAGGTTACGAATACAATGTGAAGAAGTATGGAGAGTAAGTAGAATTACAGCATCTGTTGTCTAGGCTTGGAATGCATAAAAAAGAACTTTTGGGCCTCAAGCCTCAGCTGTCACTTAGAGCCTGAAACAGCTGAGGATCTGGTTAGTAGCCATGTAAAGCACAAGCTGTTTGATAGAGTTTATTCATTGCTTTCCCCCAGTTGTCTTGCAGCTCTATACTCCAGTTAGTGTAATATTCCCAGGAATACACACTTGCACAATGATTGCACATTAGGGAGCAGCTTCCTTGCTGTCCAAGTACTGAAGGGGAGAATGGTTTCTAGGGCTGATTTGGCAATTGCATCTCCTCTTGCTATACTTTGGGAACTGATTCACAGATAATACTCTGTGAGATGTCATTAGGAGTTAGTGGTGAAGGGGTGATGCACAAATCTGCTGTAAACCCTGCTCTGGACAAACACATGGGGAAAGAAGAGCCACAGCCAGAGGTCTGGAGGTGTTAATAGAAAAGACAGTGAAAGGAAAAGAGAGGAGAACCAGATTCACTATCAAGCAGTGTGACCTGAGATCTGTCTGGGATCTTAAGGGCAAAGGCAGGAAAAGCACCCATGAGCAGTGGTTGCCAATGCTGTTTTCTATCTGTCATGCTTCAAATAAACACTGTCACTTAAATTCTCTAAAGTGGCATTAGAAAAGCCGTTGTGAGGAGTGTGAAAGCAGGCACTTAGTAAAGGATGTGACCATTTCCCCTGTTCTTCCTTTTCAGGAAGGATGTCAATCTGAAAGAGTTTACAGTCGACACAACAGATCTGACTCAAATCAGAAGTGAAGACATCAGGCTGGGTATGCATCAACCAGCAGCCATCTCCAAACCAGGTCAAAACTGGTTATAACTGAGGCCCCAGAGGTGTACACAGGATCTGAAGTAAAGAACAAAGGGATTGCAGAGGGTGGGTTGCAGAGACCAGGACAGCAGCAAGTGCAAATCGTTCTCTCTGTGTCTCAGGAGAGCTCCCCTGAACAACTGCATCAGCCACCTTCACCTTCCAGCATTGAGTTACGTGCTGGAGGACTCTGTGGTACCTGTGAGGAGCAGGAAGCTGAAGTATGCATAACTCATTAGTGCCTGGGGCAAAATTAAGTCATAGCAGCTTTCCTGTTCAGTGGCTGAGTAAGTCCATGAGTTACTCCTAGAGATCTGGAGATGCCAGACCTGGAGTACCTCAAGGAAGGACCCATCACTTGTAAAGGGTATTGTTGCTTTTAATGTTCTAATGGCTGTGTGAACTATACTCCTCCCTTACACAGATTACAAAAACAACATCCTGAAGGAGAAGGCTGAGCAAGCCAGAAGCTTCCCAGCAAAGAACATTGATTTAGACAAAGGTAATAACGACTCGCTTCACCCTAATTGGTGGCTGCAGGAACCTTCTGATGGGTTGAAGGAGGGAAGAACACAGCTTAGCAGTGAGCTGACCAAGCCACAGCCAAGTGAGGAATGATAAACATCATGACAAATGGCAGCAGCAATGAGAAGCTAGTTGCCTTGCTATCCTTTCATCATGGAGCCACAAGATGCAAGTAGTGATTAGGCTCTAGAAGATTTTTGGTGTGGCACACATAGATTCTTTTCTTTATTGGAAAAAGAATGCCTGGCAGGGCTGGAATAGTGCATTCTGCAACCTCAGAGGGAGGTGTAGCTCAGAAATGGCCTGGCATGGTGTTTGAGATGAAAACACTGTGCAAAAGAGAGTGTTTAGAGCTGAAGTAATTTATGGGTAATGGGCAGGCACTTACTTCGTCCAACAACAGCAAACAACTCTCCCTCTCTAGGGGCTGAATCTCCTTTTGCTTATCCAGTATTAATCCTGAGTATTATGCCTCAGTTTGTAGAGTCACACTTACGTCAAACAGTGCTTCTAAGTTGTTGTTCAATTCCATGACTCTTCTCATATGAATTTAGAATATAATAAACTAGACTGAAATGATAGCAAGGAGGGAATGGTGTGGAGAGTCCATGGGTTGCCTTAGACCTTCCTGATGGAGTTCTCATGATACTTTTGCCTCTATTCTGTAGAGATGATCTGTGCAATAGTTCTTTCACAGTTAATCTCACTGGGGGCTTTATGAAGAGGTTACTGAGGACATGGTTGACTGCAAATCACTTGTCACTGTGTGGCTGACCCCATGTTACAGTGAGCTGCTTTGGATGGTTTGGAATGTCTCCCCAGTTACTGACCTCCTTTCCATTTGCTTTCAGATTTCAGGAAGGAATATTGTAAATGAAGACATTCCCAAGCTGCTGGCTGGACCAGAAGCTTCAATCAAAGATAGCTAAATGGAAGAGAGATGCCTTTTCTTAATATCATGTCTCTCCAGTTACCATAGATCTTTTCACATAGACTTCTCCCCACTAAGCACAAGGGTATTTGCAAATGCTTTCTGAAAGAGTTAGACTGTCTTATGTGCACTTATGATGGGTTTGGGTTGCCTTTTCTTCTTCTGTTCTCCCAATCCTCTATTCCCCTTCTTCTTTCCTGATATTATTGTTGTTTTTATGCATCAATGATTTTTATGAGCTGAATCAGCAGACCTTTTGCTTTGATGTTACTGCTTTAAATAAACCAACCTGCATCACTCGTCCTGAGCCATCATTATATCAGGCATTTATTTTTCCATGCAGTGTTTTAATCAGGAAAATAATAGCAAAGCCTGATTGTGATCTCTCATAGGGTGGCATAAATCAGTGTCACACAGCACTTTATATATTCCAGGTCAAGTACAGAGAGTACACCTCTTCATGAATGACAATGTAAACACCTCATTTTATGAATGGGGAAAAGGGAGGCACACAGATAACCAAGGGAAGGGTTGGGATCAGCTCCAGAGGGCTCTGGAAGCCTCACTCTGTGTTTCTCACTCTAAGCTTGTTTGTTGATTTGTTTTTGTTTCAGTGCAAACCAAATCAAATTTGGCATGAGCAGACACATTCAGCTGAAGCTGATGGAATTACAGTGCTGTAAGACCAGTCTCAGTTAGATCAGGACCAGAAATGTTATGGAGAGGGCTAAACTCCTGTGTGGAAATCTGGGATGTGATTTTCCTGCAGTCCTTGGGTGGATCCAGGCCACACAGAGCTTGTGTGCACATCAAAACCAAGGTATGATTACAGCACAGGTAGACAGATATAAAAGGAATAGCTTCCCCTGAACAGCCCATAAGGATCAAGAGTAACAACACGCTGCACTGAACAGCCTGTCAGGAATGTTCATGGGCCAGGGTCTCACAAGGGGAGCTGAGGAGGAAGATGGATTCATTCTTGTGGATGTTGGCTTTGTTTTGGGGTGCAGATACCTGAGATAGTGGGGCTGGGGGCTGAAGGGGAGTTCTACATCTGAACACTCTGTCGGGTGGGGATGTCAAACGGTCAGAAGTCAGTAATTCAGTGGTGTAATCCCAGCAAGTTAAAGCATCAGGAAAGCTGGAGAATATTAACAGTTCCACACAGCTCCTCTGACTACTTGGGGTACTCTGTGGCACCATTCCCAAACCAGGCACTCCTGTGGTACCTGGGGCACAGAAGAAAAGCTCTTTCCTACTGTTGTGAGCATGATGATAGTGGCTTGTGTTCTTGTTGTGTAAGGGTGAAGGTGGCCAAGGATTGCCACTGCCTCTACTCTGGTGGTCTGAGGAGAATGGCAGAGGGAGGCTGGTGACTGAATGGGACTGGGGAAGGTCTCCAGGATGATGTGGGTGCTGGAAGTATGAAGAGGACCTTGTGTGGCACCGCTGTGAGGGTGAGCGAGGATGTGAGGGTGATGGTGTGGCTTCAGTGTTGAAGTAGTATCTGGTATCTCAGTGTGGATTTCTTCTTGGGGATGGAGAATTCTGAGGTCTTTGCAGATGGTGAAGTAGCTGTGGCCCAAGGAAAGGATCCCAGTCTAACAGTCAACAATGGGGAATGTGACCTGCAGCCTGGTATATGTCTTGGCTGTTCTTAGATACCTCAATCCCATTTCAGACCCCCTTGTCCCTCCTCCCCCAGACACCACTGATCTCAGCTGTTGTGTGACAGGGCTCAGTTAGACTCTTGGCAACTCAGAGGTTTACTACTGGGTGTGATGGTTGTGAGTTGCACTGAAGCTGAGCTCAGCTTCCAGCCCTGCCAGAAGCATGGGGTAAGGCCTCCTGTGTACCAGAAGGAACTGAGTTGCCTGTTCAGAAGCTGGGATGTCAGTACTTCAGTGCATACTTTCTATAGGAGTGGAAAATAGATCTTGGTATTTTGCATAGATATTAATACTTCTCTCTGTTAAAGAATAAATGTATCGTGGACCCTTACTTTTAATGCCTTCAAATATTACTAATAGAATATAACAGTAGAGGTGGAGGTTCCTTAGCTACAGCTGGGCAGATCCTGATCTTTTAGTGCTTTGCCTTTCACTGCTCTCTGGCCAGTTCTTCTGGTTTGGGATTGACTTTCTTCACCTTCACTTATTCACACCTACAGAAGTGCTCAGATTGGGCAGCCCCTTGAGTGACGGTGTGGAAGGTCCATGCCCCTGTTTGCCTGCTCTTCCCCCAAAGCAGACTTCGGGTTGCCTTTGGCTGGACCTGATTGAAATCCCAGCCACATTCCTGCAGGTGTGTAAGGCTGCACTGGTTATTCCATCAGGGTGGCAGAGTCTCAAGTAGTTGTCAGTAATGGCTTTCCCCCTCCCTTTCATGTCTCTGAGTCAAAGGTTGGAGATCTTTACTTGCCAGTTTACATTGCTTAGCACAGCTCATACCGACACCAGCTCCAAGTGGGGTTACTCATAAACTCCAGAGGCATTTCAATATTTGATTTGACTTCTAGGCTGCAAAATAGCTTAAGGGGAAAAAATTAATGTGTTCTCTGAAACAAGTACTAGGAAGAGCTTTATGAGTTCCTCATCCCTGCTTTGATCCCTGCTTTGAATGTGGGTAATGGGCAGACAGGCAGGTATAACCCCAGACTGGTCAAGATGGGAGTCCAAGCTGAGATTATGGCCCTTTCTTCTTCAGGAGAGGCCTGTGTTGTGTGATTGGAGTGATGATCAGAGCAGTGGTTTTCAGAAGCAGCCTGCCACATCCTGTGTGCAATCTAGTATGTTAAAATCGTGGCTGAGAGAGGGCCAGGCAGGGCTGCTGGAGAGGCAGTCATGGTCCCAAACTGCTGAAAAGAGAGAGGAAGAAAACTCAACACTAAACTGAAGAGTTTTGTTTGTTTATTTCTTAATACAGAGGAAATATCAAAGTCTGTTTGCACTTATACACAGGTGAGAAGCCATTTATGTCCTTTACATACGCACTTTGTATTCAGTGAGGCTTTGGCATTGGCACGAAGCTGATTTTGCAGGTGAAAACGGAAGACACAACTTGCAGTTAACCACTAGACGAGGGGCAGGACCCCTCTTTTCTGCTCTCACTCTGCCGTAGGCTCAGTGTGAGTCCAGACAGGTTGGTTTTCTCCCGCTTTCTCTCATCTCAGCCTTTCTTTCCTTAACATGGACAGAGGCAATAACGTTGCCTCTCATGGAGTAACAATCGTTAGACACATGGAGCACTTTGGTAGATGTGCTTTGCTGAGTTAGCCAAAGTCATGTTCTCACTGTGCTAATGGAATGCTGCATGTTGACAGACTTCTTTACCCATCACTTTGCAGGCTCTTGGCAGGCTCTGCCTCATTATAGTCTCCCTGCTTTCCTGAGACATGCATTTTATGTTCAGTTAGTTAAAATACTGATAACAAGCCCTAATATTTTCATACCAATTACTTCTCAGTGAGTACTCTGTGGGCAGAGAAATGAAAGTCTCTATTAGGGTAATGCGTGGACTGTAAGCTCTTGTTGTGGGACAAGGAAAGGGTGTGTGGAAGTGACCTTAAAAGGGGTTAAAACTGAGACTAGAACTACAGCCCCCTCTTTCCAGCTCTGTGCACACCCTGCTTCCTCTCAAGACTAAGAGCACTTGTTCCATAAGGTTGGGTTTTTTGTTGTAACAGAAATAATCTTCATTATTGTTGTTACTTTTACCATTTATCATTGCTGTGTAACTCTCCTGACATTTAAGAAATAAAGGAGAATGAAGTTTCAAGTTAAGGTTGATTCTTCTTTCTTGCTCTAAGCTATCAGCCAGCATTAGCTAATTCTTCCCAATAGCTGTGCACTGTGTTTCATCTCGGAGCATCCTAAGGTGCTTGACAAAGTGCAGACGGGATACAATCAGTTATTCCAGGGATTTCAGTATGGTTTCCACATGGGACGTCATCATGTGCCTTGGTCATGGGGCTCACAGACAAATTTTAGCCTTCTGAAAGCATCATTTAACGACCAGGACTGCAGCTGTAGATGAAGTTCAAACCAGCTATCAGAGATGAAGGCTGGCAGCAAATTCACAGTACATAATTCTGCAGGTCCAGAAGGAAAGATAACATATCCTGCTGGAACAGTTAACTTCACAGCCCAAATTCCTCTTTTCCTTGCAGAACTAACACCTTGCTGCACATTCTGCTCTTGGAGGGCTTCCACCCACTAAGTAATATCCCAGGTGGCATGTTCTTCCAGGGACACTGGTGGAAACAGCCTGTATTGCTGCTTGGATGGACAGTGAAGGTGCAAGAAGCTGAAGGATCAAAAGCAGGTTACAAAGCTAAGAAGTGGCAAAGAATTGCATTTAGCAAACTAAGATTATGGACCAGCTTGTCTAGCTCTGCAGAAAGTAGCATTTTCTCTCTTACCTGGTTAGAAATCATACTACAGCTGGTCTCCTGCTGTTTCACACCACTTCTTCACTGGGGTGAACCACCCTGTGGTGGCTGCTTGTGCTTTCTTAGCTAACCAGAAGGGGAAAAAATAGAAAGAAAACCAGGTTAATAGGGTTGAGAAGTGGATGGGGAGTAGTTCCTTCTCTTTGGGCTCTGCTGAAAATGAGTGATGGGTTCTTGAGCAGATGGGGCCATGTACAATAAAGATCTCATCCAAAGGACCCTCTACTGGTACTGGGGTGGGACTTCACTGGTCAGCCACTGCTATACCCTCTAAGTGAGACTCCTCGCAGTGAGGAGAAGCCAAATGAGAACTACCAGAAAAGATACTTTGGGCAAAGTGAGGTCATCCTGGAGCTGGTGCCAGTCCCACTGGGGACATCTGATGCAACAGCATTTTTCTAAGGTTTAAACTTATCCTTTTTGTTCCCCCTTAAATGCCACAGACAAACTAGAGCTGTAAGAAGACAGCATTCAGATTATACTGTTGATGTTGGAGCCAGAGATGCCACCATGTTGCTGGACAGTTGTTGGATTGGGTTTCTATGTTAGCTCTTTGTTGGGAGAATATGGAGCTTGAGTGGAATATTTTGAGGGCTTCATAAAACAAATGCAGTGTGTGCATCCTGCTACTTTGTACTTGCAAGACACTGTGCATGTACAAATTGCTTGGTTCCCTCTTGAACCCAGTTGTCTTGAAGAGTGAGGTCTTCCTTAGCTAGTGCTGGGTGTCCTTCATGCTTTAAGCTCTGCTGGTACTTATCTCTGCTGGCAGACTCCAGCCCAGAGTTTCTTTCCTGTTCCTATAGGCAATGGATGTGATTTTCCAGGAAGGCAGCTGGGAACAAGGGAAAGCTAATATAGCAACCACAGGGCCTGCTTTGCACACCACTGAAATCAAATATTTGCATTGTCTTCAACTAGTCTAAAGTGAATCCAGATTGTCCCCATTTCCTGCGGCCTCCTGGTCTGGGGGGAGTCTTTACCAGTGCAAACCCCTCTCTCTGAAGAACCCATCTACAGCAAGCACGTGATGGAGAAAAAGGTAGTTCCATCAACACCAGCTTGATGCCACTCCGTGATCTGAAGTGCTCAGCCCCTTGCCTTCTGCAGTAACATTGCCCATCTTTCCAGACTCATCTCTACTGTTCTCATTGTTGCTTTAAAGTAGGGTCGAGTGCCAAGATAGGAGCCTTTCAGCAGCTGGGGTAGGGAGGTTGATGCCATTCTGTATGAGTATCTGATCTTCACGTGAGGTTTGCTGTTGCTGGGAGAGCTTGAAAGGACAGGAACATGGTTTGTGAATACAAAAGTACTACAGGACCCCACTGTAACAGAACTGAGATGCATCAGACGTTGGTAGCAGTAACTGAGCAGTCATTAGGAGACTGAAGTTAGATGAAAAAGAGGCGGAAATTGGAGGAGACACTCTTCATTCCTGTGAATCCCATAAGCTGTGCCCATCTGCTGACAACATTGCTTCATGTTTTCCATTACATTCTTCTAATTTCTTTTTAGCAGCTCCTGCGGAGCTCCAACATGAATGTTGTCCTCTATTCTCTGCACAGAACCTCATTCCTACAGACCTGTAGGGCAATATCCCTCCAGAACACACATTCCTCAGTGAAGAGGGTTTTGGAAATGTCACTGAAAATCCCCCCTGCCATTTTCCCCCAGGTTTATCTGTGTTTGAGTCCAATGGCCATGCAAACCCCAGGAGGCTGGAGAGCAGATTGCTGCACTGCAAGTCTTTTGCTTCCCTCTAGTGTTTAATGTCTTTATTTTCTTCTAAACTAAGCAGTCTGAGCTCTGCCATGACCTGACTGTGCCCGAGGGCTGCACACAGAGGAAGAATAAAAGGAAATAAACCTTGCAGATCTTTCAGACCACATCCATGGGTAGCATAAACTGGCTTGGACTGCATCCTGCTGACATGAACCACCTTAGGAGCCAGACCAGCATCTTAATATTAAGCACATCCAAATGGGGTGGTTGCAGTTTTCCTTCTCTTTTAGGATCATTTCCATGTTTAGCTCTTCTTCTGCAGTGATGCTGATGTTGCCTGTGTGAATTGGTAGAATGAGGTGGGATCTTTGCCCCGGGGATGAAGAGTAGCTGCAGAACTTGGTTTTGAATGTGCCGGAAGTCTTCACAGTGTGAGGGAACTCAGGATCTCTGAAGAGGAAGAGGCTGGGTAACAGTTCCTGTGCTGCTCATTCAGCACCAGCTTCTGCTACATCCCTTCAGTGGTAAAAGTCCAAAACCCATTTCTCCTTTCCTTTTCAAACAAAGAGTGGTGGTTTTGGAGGAAATACTTAAGGAATGTAAGGATTAGTTGAACTGATGGGGCTCAATGCTTTGCCAACCCAGATTTTATGTCTCTAGGTTGCTACCGTGATCCCAGCCTGGGAGGAACCTTCCCTGACTAATGGGTGTTGTCAGTTTAGTTTCTAATACAGCCTTTCTACTGGCTTCCTTGCTACAAGGGGTGTGGAAGGCTGGCAGTAAAGGGTGGGAAGCTGGCAGTGCTGCTGATCACACCGATCCTGCTGCGTTGCTGAAACAAATGAAAGCAGGTCTTCACTTCCCGGGGTTGACCATCCAGGTGGAAGTTACTCCTGTCAAACCTGACTGCATTGCCATGAGCAGCAAAACTGCCAGCGACTGACTCTTGAGACAAAATAATCCCCAGAGTGTGATGGGCTTTTTGAATTCACTGAGACAAGCAACAACCATTGCTGCAATTCAAAGGATGGTGTTTTAAAAGAGCTTGCTCATCCTCTATGTGGTAATGAAGTGCACTGCTGTATAAATGAAGAAAAGGGTGAGCAGCTTTTATGCCTCAGGACACTATCTGCTCCCTGCAGGGGTCAGCAAGACTATTTGCTCTGTCATGGAGAGCACAGCTCTAATAACAAGAGATTTTATGCCTTATATTTATTTTCCACTGAAGTGTTAAGGCCTGAGCTCCACAAGAAGCAAGGTATTAGCCCTGATGGCCCAGTGAAGGTGGTGTATTCTGCATTCCCATGTCCACTCTTTAATTGGATTAGCTTGGGGTTTGACTGCAACATGAAAGTGGGTTATCTGCTCTCTTCTGTGCTTTACGGGGACACAGAAAGCTTTTTGTGAGTCAGAGATCCAGCCTTATCAGGTCTGTTCCAAGGCAGTCATCTGACAATTATACAACTCATTATCTTTTCAGTTGTCGAAAGTAAAAGTAGAGCTAATAGAGCAAGAGCAGAGCTCTCTGCAGATTCAGGCTTTGTGTGGCTACCACCTGCGTCCCTGAGGAATTCAGGAGGTCATTAAGTATGAACTGAGGAGACCAAAGGGTTGGATGTTAATATTTTGCCTGAACTTCATACTGCAAAAGCTACATAAAGCTCAATATCTCAGAAAGTACAGCTTGTACTTGGGTTACCTCATAGCCCTGCCAGAGGAAGCCTTCCCCTTCTGGCTCAGAGACCGCTGTATGTGGTAGAATCGATGGATTCATGGCATCCTTTCCATACCAAGAGTGCTCTCAGGTGCTTGCAGAACCACAACAGGACAAAGTGGAGGACATGGTTTTACAGAATTCTAGGATACTTTATGTCTTACTCTATCAGAATTCCAAAAAGGGAGGAGTGAGAATGATTAACCATCAGTGGCTGCTCTTTGAGGTGTGCCAAGTTGGTCATTCCTAACTTAAAGCAGTACCAAATCACTAGTTACGTGATGAAGACTAAGGCCATACCTTTGTTTTCCTATTGCTCTTACCTTGCCTGTTGATCACACAAGCATTCAAATCCAGCAGTGATGTGATGAGGGGTGGGAATGTCAGCAGATGAGCAAATCCCTGGAGTTGGAGAACCCCAGTGAATGTGGTTTTGTAACTGCTTCTCTATACCAGAAGTGACAGCAGATAGAGGGTGGTGTTTTGATTTCTCAGTATTGTTAAGCCTTGTTGAGTTGTGGATTAACTGTGCTACCAGGTCTGGTTCTGCATGGGAGAGTTTGGCTCCGGTAGTGGTATCACAGTGTTCGTGTGGTAGTGCTGGTAGGACCTGGGCATTCATAATGATTAAACTTTCAGGAAATGGATAATTATTACATATTATATATTATATAATGATAATAAGAAATAGCAATAATGAGACCAGACCTTTTGGCAGCCTCTCCTCAACCAGTTGGCTCCTTTGTTTCATGCTGGTAGAGGAATCATTGCAGTGCCACAGGTAGTTCAGCCACTGAGCTGTGATTTACTCCTTCACAGAAAGCAGCTGAATACAGAGAGTGAATGTCCTCTTTCATTGAAAGGGAAAAAGAATGTCACTAGCTTGGGATTTTCCTGGAGAAGTCTTGTTGAGTGAACAAAGGATTCCTTGAGACCTGAGCACTCTGTTCTGAGATCTGCATTTACTGGTGGGCATTTGGGGGGATTTCTAGAAAGGAAGGGGAACTCTTCCCAAACACATCATTCACAGAACATGGTGCTCCAAAGCTTTTTCTCTGGACTGGGTGCTCCAAAACACACCTATCTCAGCTGGAATATAGACTCTTGCTGTCTGTGGAATTCAGAGGTTGACAGGTCTAATAATAGTTTCTCCGTGCCATGCACCTCAGCGGGCTCTGCACCAAACAGGCTTCCACTGCAGCAGTTGTTAGAAGCAGTTTCTTCTGAGCCACAAAGGTGTCTCTGCTCCTTCATTAGCACAAGCTGCAAAGCCACCTGCTGTGGAAAATGTCATGATGGGCAGAGAACCCACAAGCTCATTGTGTAGAGAACACGTCTGATTCTCATGAAACACCAAGGGCACTGTGTCTGCTGGGGCAAGGGAGCCTGAATTCATGAGATAGATACCCAAAATACAGTGGTCTGCTCACCAGTAGTCACATCTGCCTGACAGGAGGATGGAGCCAGGAGGGGGCTGGTCTCTGCTCCCAAGGAACAAGGGATGGGACAAGAGGAAAGGGCCTCAAGCTGCCCCAGGGCAGGTTTAGATGGAGCCGAGGAACAATTCCTTGCCCAGAGGGTGCTCAGGCATTGGAACAGGCTGCCCAGGGCAGGGCTGGAGTCACCGTCCCTGTGTTCGCACACTGGGTAGACGAGGCCTCAGTGCCAGGGGTTAGTGGTGGCCTTGGCAGTGCTGGGGAACAGTTGGACTGGATGAGCTTAAAGGTCTTTTCCAACCTGTTTGATTCTGTGATTATAGTAACAGTTAGTGAGTTCTCTGCCCTGCCCGTCTCTCATGTAACACGTTGGAAAGAATGTACTTTGCTTTGTAGACTGCCGAGTTAGACTAGAGAGATGTACTAACAGTGTATGTATAGTAACGTGCCTCCCTCTCCCTGCTCTCATGTGAATAGGGATGCAGACGGAGTTTGTGCGATGCTGAGGGGTCTGCGCTGGGAAAGCGTTTATTAACTCCTAAAACGAGGAAATCAGGGGAGAGCTGCCGGGGAACAGCCGGTGTTTATGTGACGTGTTGTGAATACTGACTGGGATGCCGAGTGGTTTAATTAAGCCAGAGGCTGAGCTGTTCATACAAACAGAGCATCTCGTGTGCTCGGATAAGTCACCGCCGCCATCAGAGC
>NW_009940094.1:0-1917 GCF_000696875.1 Nestor notabilis
CTGCCCCACTCGAGCTGCACTTACACTGATTTTGGTCGCATCCTTAGTTGTCACCTAAAGGAACAAAAAAAAAAAGGGAGATGAGACTTAGCTCTGCCAGCACATCAAGATGCTCATATTCCCAGCCCAGATTAAGGAGATAACATGGACTCTGTCTGCTCAGCATAAACACAACCCGTGTGCGGCTGTGAGGCTCCCTAGGCGATGGGAAGGCACCAAACCAGTGCTCAGCTAGGGGCGACTGTCCTGGCAAAGCCCCTGCAGCACCCACGGAAGCGCTACCTTCACCAAGGGTGAGAACAGCAGCCAGAGAAACGCTTGTTGCACGCTGTGCTGCTCTCATTGCTGACAAACACCGGGGCAGATGCTTTACCAGCAGTGTTAGCGCAGCAGTGCAGTGCTTAGGCAAGCTGGATCCCTCCCTGCATTGCTCAGGGAGAGCTTCAGTCCTGAAACACCCTGGGAGCTGGCATCACTCTGCATGTTACTGCCAAATCACCAAATACTTGGTTATTTTTTGCCTCCAGCCAACTACTGTGAACCCAAGTGATGCCTGGGATCCTGGCGATGCACCTCCTAGTGAGATGCCATCATTCTCCAGGCGTGCCCTGCCATCACTTACTGTAAAAGCAACTAGGGGGTTTTACATAAGGTTAAAGAAGGCATTTAAATCCAAGCGATTTACTTCCCTGTCTGACAACTGACTTACACTTTCCCCAGCTAGGCGGCATCGCGTGAGCTCAGCGTCTCTGCTTTGCATCTCTATTTGAGCTCTGCAGGAAAACAAGCCACAAAGAGGGGAGCTGGCAGGGGGGCTGTGCAGGGATGGGAATGACATACCCTTTGCAGAGGGTGGCATGGCTTTAAGTCCTGCTTCACCTCACCCCTTGTACAGCCCCGTTTGGCACAGCAAGGTGTCTTGCACTGGGGAAGCTGCAAAATGGACTGGCTTATGCTGAGGAAACGCAGCTGAAGAATTTAGACTAGAGGCTACCCTCAGGCCAGGCAGCTTGCTAGGGGGAGGGGAAAGGGCACGCAGAACTTAACTGTGCTTCACGCATTTTAATTGCCATATCCTACTGTCTCAAAATGTCGTGCTGAGCTCCAGATACAGAGAGTATACAGTCACCCCAAGAAACTGTGTGCATTTGTCTGTGCAGATTGATATGTACTTAACATGCCAACAGGAGAGGTTCAACCCTCATGCCTTCCTCTGCTCTATCAGGGAGCAAACAGAGGCTCTCCCATCTTTCACAAGTTCAGTCCACAGAAGCACCGGATTTTGTTTGTCCCCACTTCTTGCTCATCTGTTTCTGACTGCCTCTCACGGGTCCTCACTGCTGATCTTGCAGCAGGACATTTATCATTTTCTATTTATAATGCTTAAAGCACTGATGTAGTTTCCTGAAATGAAGTCGCCCATAGTGCATGCCCTGTCCTCCTCCATCCCATGGAATGCCAGGGATGCTGGTGCCTCCACCTGCTTTCTGGCACTGTCGAGAGAAGTGCTCTGCTGTCTGGGATTGCTGAGTTCATCTGAACACCCTCCGAGCACACTCCACTCGACAGAGAGATCTCCACAGCACTGCATTACCTTGCTCCTGCTGCCGGGGACACTGATGGCTAATTCGTGTGCAAGTTCTCTGGCTGGTTCTTTAAGGTACCACCACTGGATTTCCAAGGAGTACGAGGTGGATCCGCTGGCTCGAAAAGCACAAGGCATCTCAATATCATCTCCCTCCCTAACAGTCACATCTTTGGGAACTTCGGTAAAGGTAGCTGGGAGGGGAAGAGAGTTACAAGGGCTAGTTAACGGCAGGGATTAAGAGACAAATCAGTCCTTTCCAGGGTAACGAGAGCTGCTCCAGCTACAGGGCTGGGTGCCCACCGATACCCCGGGTATCCCGTAGTTTGGTG
>NW_009940095.1:0-17773 GCF_000696875.1 Nestor notabilis
GCCCGGGCGGGATGCCCCGGGGATAAACCCCCGTCTGACCGCAACGTGTCTCCGACAGTCTTTTTTCCAGAGGTTTCTGCTATGGGCGGACGTGTTGGATCCGCTGCTGCTGCTCAAGTCCTCCGTGAGTATCGTTACAAGGCCTCTGAGGAGACATAAAATGCGTATCTATACATCTATGTATCTATATCTATCTATCTGTATTTTAACTTATGATACCTAGAAATAAGTTTGTTCCAGGTCCTTCGGACGCCATCAGTACCTTTAGCTGGGTGAATGTGTAGCCAAACACGTGTGTGTGTGTTTCCTCCTGTGAAGTCAAACATAAGAACTGTATTAGTGGTACTTGCACATGTGCCTGGAGAAGAGAAGGCTCCTCAAGGAGACACCTTGGAGCAGCTCCAGTGCCTAAAGGGGCTCCAGGAAACCTGACGAGGGGCTTTGGACAAGAGATGTAGGGACAGGACAAGGGGAATGGCTTGAACCTGCCAGAGGGGAGACTGAGATGAGCTCTGAGGCAGAAGCTCTTCCCTGTGAGGGTGCTGAGGTGCTGGCACAGGGTGCCCAGAGAAGCTGTGGCTGCCCCATCCCTGGCAGTGTTCAAGGCCAGGTTGGACACAGGGGCTTGGAGCAACCTGCTCTAGTGGAAGGTGCCCCTGCCCATGGCAGGGGTTGGAGCTGGATGAGCTTTAAGGTCTCTTCCAACACAAACCAGTCTGGGATTCTATGATAAGAAATAGAATTACACCTGTGTGCATTTCTCTGTGTCATTAAATAAAACAAAGGGCATTTCTAGTCACCACCACTTCAGCAATCCTGCTTAGACTGTGGCTGCTGTGCCAGCGGTTTAATTAGTCCAATTAAGAACCAGGAAACCCCCGAAGACAAGAGATGTGGAACAAGCAGCTGGGCATGCTCTTCTTAAATACAGTCATCTGTAGGAGGAGTGTGATATGGAGCTGCCACAGCTTTGGAGAGGACAGGTTTGCTGAGCTGCACCACAGGCACCCCAAGTCTCTGCTGCCTAATCCACACACCTATCCTCATGGTGAGACTTAATCTGAAACTCGTGAAGCTCTTTGAGTTTCCTCCAAGTGGCTGTAGTGACATGAATCCTCCCCTAAGAGGGAGCACAACCGATGCATGTGTTCTTTTCATACCAGAGAATGATTATTATAGTTTTAACAATTATTGAAAGTATGACACTAAACATGTTGTTGGTCATACAGTGTGGCTTCTAAACTTCAGGAACTGTTCTGACAAGAAAAGATGCGCTTTTCTGTCAATCCATTTCTGTGTAGTTTTGTTAGGGGTGACAGAGGAAAAAGCACATTATATGAGGGTCGGCTGGCTGGTCAGTATGGCAAAGGAATTTTTGTGGATTGATTTTATTATTATTAGTTTTCAAGGGAAACCCCCATTAAAGCAGTCAAACGCTGTCAAAATGTGTGTACATGAGGTATTTCCTTGTCACTTGCAGAATTAGTGTTGTCTTATCTATTCATCTATATCATAGAATCATAGAATGGTTTGGGTTGGAAAGGAATTTAAGCTCATCCAGCTCCAACCCCTGACACGGGCAGGGACACCTTCCACTAGAGCAGGTTGCTCCAAGCCCGTGTGTCCAACCTGGCCTTTAACAGTGAAGCAGCCACAGCTTCTCTGGGCACCCTGTGCCAGCGCCTCAGCACCCTCACAGGGAAGAGCTTCTTCCTTATATATGTGGTATGAATGCATATCTCGCTATATTTACATGTAAAACTAATATAATTTAGTAAATGTACATTATATATAAATGTAAATGTCAACAATAAAATTTCATAGTGCATTCAGGGATTTGGAGACCTGGGATTAGTTCACTTCTCCTGGAATTAAAATAGACTGTTGCAAATAGAGATGTTCCTGTTGAGAAAAAGTCAAATCATCTCCTCAATTCTCCCAAGAGGGGCAGGGTTTTATGTAGACTGTGGATAACTACATGAGGTTGCAGTTTTACTCCCTGTGTTTAAGTGTACCTGTTTTCCATAGCTAAAAGCTTAAGCCAAGTTTAAAGGAAGAGTGTATGGTCCAAAATTTGAACATGCTGGAGCATCTCGTGATGTTGTGGCTTCTTTCTGGTCACTTTTAAAAGTCTGGCTTGGAATTCAGTTTTAAACTAGTCATTGAGGTGCCTGTGGGGATACTGGATGGTGCTTTGGCAGCAAATCTTTGAGTTTGCCAGCACACGTGGGTAACTTAAAGTACAAGATTAACTCTTGATTTCAGTGAGGTTTCTCATATGCTTCAGTTTCCAGAGCATTGTGTAGCAGGTTGAGGGACTGATACAGAAAGGGACCAAGGGAGTCTGAATAACTTGAAGGTTTCTGTGATTGTGAGCTGGTTGAGTGTCTAGCTGTGTTCGTGCTTTTATTACTCTGGTCAGGGACAAGTGCATTATTAGCTTGACATTCTAGGTTTGTATTTAGAGTGTCTTGTAACAGATCTATTGCACTTTGGAATACTGAAATCTGGGTTGTTTTATCTGTTTGTTTTGTTTTTTCTCAAATATAGGACGAAATAAGAACCGCCAGGTTATCCATACAAAGCTCTGGGAAGACCCTAAATGAACCCCTACAGAATGATAAGGTATTTGGGGGTGCAGCTTGTGTGTCAAAGCCTGCAAGGAGAAATAAAAACTTCTGTGATTCCAGGAAAGCTAAAGTTTTAACATAAGTGTTCAGGCTTTCAGCCATATATAAATTGTTGTTTTCTGTTTCAAAATTAACTTTCTTTTCTGCTGTGGTGTGTGCTTTGGTGCTGTTACACAGCACATAGGATGTAAGTTATATTCAACAAGGAGGACGTGGAGAGAAATGTTAGGGAAAAAATAATTCAAGGGATGTCTGCATATATAGCACTGCATGTAAGTTATTGGGGGAGGGGGGAAACAGAAGGTGTAATAAATTTAGAGAGAAGATTTTACCCAGTCTCTTCCGAAACTTGGTTACTAACCTCATTTTTAAATTGTTTAGACAAAACAAGCCTTCCTGCTAAGCCTGGTAAGTTCACAAAATATTTAGGTTGGCTTTTTCTTTCTTATTCACTTATGGCAATGGTGTCTAATTTTCCTTTTCCCCTTTTTTTATTTAAGTCCAGTGTACATCCTGATACAGACAAGATAACTCCTGTTGTGTTTAGACCACCAGGTAAGTTCCCTTAAGAGAAGTTTTGGGTATGTGACTGAAGCATCACAGGGGACTAGCTCATAGTAAATAGCTGCAGTGACACTGCAGTGATATTCTTCTCCACATACAAAAAGCAAGAAGACTCTTACTTCTGTTAGTTGCATTGTCATGTCTGTTGAAGATTTATTTATTCCCACAGTTTATCTGCTCATCTAGGTTGAGTTAGTCTGACCAGTCTCTGATCTCACTGCAGAATGAGTTCCCAAATCCCTCCACATGTAAAACAGTCTACTATAAGTTTTCCCTTAGTGGATGCAGCTGTTGGATGAATTTACTTGCTGTGGTAGCAGACAAAGTCTGCCTGGGGTGATGCCAGGACAGCACAGGTTGTTAATCAGGTGTAACCATACTGAGGCTATTGAGTCATGATCTGTTATAACCACTCATAGCTGTGGTAGTCTTTGTTGCCCCCTCTTATTGAACAGATGGTTGATTTCTGTTCAAAACTCAGTTATACAGTTGAGTGGAGCTCACAAGGGCTCCTTTTGGCTACCAGCTGGGACCAGGTATTCTGGTTTCCTAAATGTGGAATGCGAGACAAAGGTTAGAATTGAAGTTTGTGGTGATGGTATGTTTTCTGTGGGCAGTGTTTTACTTAGAGCTGAAACTAGATGGGGGAAGTTAGGGGAATTTTCAACTCAAACCTATCCATCTAGACTCACACTGGTTACTTCTACTGAAATCAAGTTTTCTTTCTTTTTAGCCTTCCTGCCTGTATCTCTTCCATTGGTGAGTAATCATGAAAGATGCTAGTGTACCACATGGCTTGTATTTTTCCAAAGCCAAGGTTTAGAGGGAGGGAATAGAAGATTTTAGGCTTCTTGTATGTTCAGCACAATTTTTTTAAGAGTTTTTAAGCTTTTTTTCCCCATCTGTTTTATGGTAATGCGGAGTAACCTAGAAATCAAGCCCTTAAGGAATGTCATTGGAAGTCCAAACCTGTTAGCTACCTTCCTGCAGCAGTATTCAAAGAGGTTGTTCCTGTGTGAAGGTCAGCTTTCTGACGCAAGGTGGAATTCACTCAGCATTGAGAGCAAGACCTGGGTTTGGTCTGTTTAACCTCAGAAAGCTGAACGGCAGCAGGAAGGAGTCAGAGCCTTGTGTTCTGTGTTTCAGACCCAATATATGGATTTTGTTCTTATGTAAATTGTGCATTTGCAAGGAAGAAATGGTGATGTCAAGAAATTACAGGAGATGTAGCAAGAAACTCTTATCACAGTGCTCAAAACTTGCACCGTTTTGTTTCATAGTATCTGTAGCTGTAATTTTATGTATGTTTATTCATTTAGATGTGTTGGGTTTGAGTATACATCCTGAGATGTCATTCCGTATAGGGAGTACAGCATGGATTTACATGGCACTGCTAGCAAGGATAATGAAAGTCTCAATGGCTGTTAAATTCGTTAAGAACAGTTGTAAAATTAACAGAAATACTTCTTTTTGATATTTACAGCTTAATGTTCTTTCATAGATGTGGTTAGATTCAGTATTGGCATTAATAATAAACGTAGTTGATCCACTAATATTAAATGAATTACTGTCCCCCTCAAGGCTTCGGACATTCCCTGCCCTCCTCTTGTTCAATATTTGCCTTATCTTGATTGACTCTGTCCTTTGAGAGTGCTCCACACCTTGAGAATAGTAGGTCAGGCCCTAAGAAAGGCTTTATTAAAAGTGAAGTTCTTATTCACTGTCTGAATTTGAGAAGGAATTGGGAAGTAATTCCTAAAATCTTTGATCTTAGATCAATAAGACCTAGTATTTATATCCCCACTAGACAAAACAATGTGACCCTTTCTCACTGACTCTTTAATTTCATTTTTATTGCCTTAATTATTATATTTGCATCTATTTAAGCTTCACAGGTACAAATGCAATTTTATTTTGGGTAAGAAAGCATCTTGCTCAAATATTTTGGTACTTTATGTTTTAATCACTGTCCCCCTGTGGTTTATATTGGGTAGAAAAAGTGAGTATTTCACATCTGTAGCAAGGAAGTGTTACCCTGGAGTCAAGGCAAACGGTGTTTTGCACTGCCTGAAGCCTTTGGCACCGCTGCAGATAGTAACATAGCCATTGTCTTCATGCCCTAGCCAACTACTGCTCACCAAAAACTTCTAGACTCACCAAACCTAGTTTTCTTGTGGGGTTCTCCTCATAGGTTATTGCTACATCTCTTCAACACCAAGCAAAGCAAAGTTTTCTTTATCAGGTAATTGCCTCCTTCTTTCTACATTTGCAAGTCTTCCAGTCTCAATCCCAAATTCATTTTTTCTTATAATCTCTTGTTTCTGCAGTTCATGTTTCACATGTACACCACGGGATTTGCCCTCTGTAATGGAAATGGGACCCCAAAGGCTGAAGTATGTGTTGATCATTATTTCTTCTATCATCTTAGTTGTGCAAGGCCATTTTGAACATGATTTACAAGGGGTTACAAATGTCTTACATAGCGTGTTTCTTCTGTCCTCCTTAGGAGTACTCGATTGAAGAAAAGCAGATGTTCCTCGGCCTGGGAGCTGTTTCCTATGCAGCGTGTATTGGTGTATGTATTTGCTTGTCTTCCTCTGATGTTTCCTCTTCTGTCCTTTTTGTTTGCAAGCTTAGAAAATGGGTAGTGAGAGGAAATGGCCAAGGTTTACAAATGCAGAGTAACCCACTGGGTTGGAGTTGATTTTTTTATGCAGTGCCTTCTGGCAGAAAAATATGGCTGTTCCTGCACTTCTTAGAGGGAATTTAACCTCTGTCCCCTAGGCAAAACGGTCTGACCAGCAGAGCTCAGGACTTATAGAGGTCTGGGGAGGCAGCTGTGCCCATGGGTGAATGTGGGAGTTCTTCTCCTTTGTCCTCCAAGGGAGGCTGAGCACTAGCTGGTGTCCTGGCCATTTATTCCTAAAGACTTCCCTGTATTATGGGAATATAGAATTGGGCTGAAACCACAGAGAATCAGTAACAAATACACAAGTAAACCAGGTTTCCTGCTTGGGGGAGAGAGTGGTATGGGATGCAAGGCAGCTGGATGGATACCTGAGGAATATTAGTCAGAGGTAATTGTTTTCTATCTTTATAGTCACACTGCTGCTGTCCTCTACATAATAATGTTTAATGCCTTTTTAATCATGGTATTTTGTACTCTTATCTAAAAGAGTGATTACAAACACCATCAGATCACATCTGCATTTGGCTGGAACGTTAAACCAAGGCATTTATTTTTATAGATGGTAACTATGTGCTAAGTCACAGATTTATTTTCCTAACCTGTTGCACACACTGAAATGCTGCATATTTCCTTTAATAGAAGGTGCTTGTCTCCTCCCCATGCTTTAGGCTCTTCCTCTTGTCTTCATGAACCGTTACACACTGCAGAGCCCGTTTATGCATCTAGTCGTCAAAAAACTCCTACCTGCTCCTCTGTTTGGTGAGTAAAGAGGAACTGTGCATCGTGCAGCTGGTCTGAGAGCCATTTGCTGTCCCATCTCACTGTAGAACTTTATTGGTCTTGCTGTTTCCTAGTCTCCTTCTGTCATCACCTTTGCTGGATACCATCCTTTCTGTGTGAGAGTTAATGCTCGCTGATCAGTGGAACTGACTTCTTGATTCTTGCTGGTTTTCAGCTGTAGGGCTGCAGAGCACTCTTCTGGCCTTTGTGTATGCATGACATGCAACTGTTTTTCCACAGATATCCAGGGATGCATTTTTCTTTGGCTTGCACATCATACTTGGAACCATCAAGACTGCCAGGACTGTAACTGATATGACCTGGTGTATTACTTACCTAGAGTGTATGTGCCATACCAGAGTGCAAGGAGTGTATGACACCAGAGTGCAACACAACTCTAGGTGTGTGCTCCATGGTTCCTTACTCAGGCTGCTGCTGGCTATGAAACTGCTGGCAGCATAGAAAGGGAAGAGCTATTACACAGAGTATCACTAACCTTGCAAGGCAGCGGCACTGGAAGTGCTCTGCTGACATGGTGAAGTTGCACCAGGACAAGTTTCACTATTTGATGTCATGAACTGTTTTTCTAATGCCATTAAAGACATTTTTGGCCTTTCCTGGGGGAAACTGGTAAAATTAAACCACGTCATCTCCTCTGTTCCAAGTTATGTGGGGTGGCTCCCCAGATCTTTCTGAGGATCTGCATTAGAGCTTTCTGACATGACCAAGGTCCAGCAAAGAGACAGGAGCAAACCTTATTACTAACTCCCGTTTGATGTGACCTTTGTAAGTGCCAAGGTTTGTGCTTTCAGTGACTGATGGTGGGCTGGATGTTTTCTGGCACCTTGTCAAGCTGGGTCTGGAAGAGACTGAAATGTTCTCACCTAGGATCCAGCTGAAGCACTGCCACTTCTCTGCCCAGCTGTGTCCATCACAAGTCCCATAATGGAACATGTTAGAGCCAACGTTCCCCTGACACCCTCCCTTTCAAATCAGGGATGCAGCCTTTAAGTAAAGTCTGTTCCCTTCTGGGTCTTTTCTTCTGTGCTGATCAGCACAAAACATATCCACAACACAAATCCATCCACAAAGTACTTATGGTTTGAGCTGGATGGCAGCGATTGAAAGCTCTGAGTCCATAATGATAAAGCACCTTTTAGGAAGCTTCTGAAACAAAGATTAAGATCCCAAACAGGTTTTTATGGGGCAGCCTCTTAAGCTGCCTGGTTATTCAGTTGTGAACTGCTGATCTGGAGTGTGAAATGCATGTAATTATGAATGTTGCTATCGAGATAGTTCTTCTGGATCTTTTAAAGCAAAATCCTCTCTAACTCTGCAGGCTTGATGAGTGCATTTACCGTGGTGGTGGCGAGAAGCCCGGAATTTGACAATGGAATTGAAGTGATGGACAGGAATGGCAAGGTTGTAGGAGTGTCACTGAAGGCTGGTGAGAAGGTAGGTGACAGGGTGGAGGCCCCTCTTGACTTGCCTTTTGGTTCCTGCTAAGAGCTCAATGTGATGCTGAGTAGATACAGTTGGGTACATTGACCTGAGGAATTCTAGGTCAGGTGCTGAACCTTTGGATAAGCTTTGGACTGGGTCCCTGGAACCAGGTTCCACAACCATTGTGTCTTCAAGGGTTGGCAGCCTCCCCAGAGCAATATTCCAAGTGCCAGAGTTGAGCTACAGAGACCCTAGCACAGGCATTTCTGCTTTCCATGGTCACCTCAGGAGACAAGGCTTTTGGACCTTCTTCTAATAGGACACCTCAGAGAGAAGCCCTGTATTGTACCTATCACATGCACCTTCTCCATTGGGAATATTATTTAAAGGCTGTGCCTCCCACAGGGCAAGGCCCTGATCTGCAGCATGCTGGTGCATTTTAGCCTTGGGCTTCAGCTGCTTACTCTGTATTTGCTCCTTGCTTTGCTCATCAGCATCCACTACAGAGCCTGGCACAGGAACTAGGGCAAGGAGTCCTATTTTATGTGCTGTCAGTGACCCTTCTTTTCTGTGCTGCTGTCCAGAGGGGAGGAAGCAGCTAGATGAGATTTATGGACAGCTGGAGGGAGAACTTCCGAGCTGGCACAGGATAGTTAGGATGCCCAGAAGGTACAACCATCTGGAAGAAGTTCAGCACAAGTTAAGGAAAGCAACCCTTAGCAAAATTACTATCATGATAGGAAAACTCGATACAGCATCAGTAGATTCACTTCCCCTTTAAGGTATTTCTTAGTCACGAGTAGAATATTTGCCACTTGCAGGAGTTTAGTTTCCATTTAAGAAAGATTTCCTCTAAGAAGTGTTCTTATTCCTCATTATCCTGTGCTTGAAACTCCAGAGCATTACACAGAGTAGTCAGGTAAGCATGAGGTATTAGAAGCTGCACAGAGCACTGCTTTGACGTGTCTTTTCCTCTCTCCCTGGAGGCCGTTAAAGAAACAGCATTGTCACGAGCAACCTTGTTTGGGACAACGTTCTTCCTGCCACCTGTGGTTATGCACCTTGTGGAAAGGTAGGAGATGCTGCCAAAGGGCTGGGAATGCCTGGTCAGGGTGTTTACTGGTGTTTGATCTGGCTGCTACCACTTGCCAACTCTTTCTTGGGTTTGCAGTATTGCCTTGGCACAAGTGATGACCTGGGAAGTTTCTGTCCAGCTGCTGTGATTTGTTTAGATAAGGGAATCTGGCTATGCCCACATCCACGCTGTGAGGGTTTGCAGGAGGTTGTGTAAAGCTATGAGGGTTTCCTCTCTGCTCCCATACAGGAAACATGTCTGTGCTCTCTTGGCAGGCTGTTTTTCAGCACGTAGCTTCCCTGGCTTGATTTGAGCCCCGGTGTCCGGTGTACAGGTCGTTCACAGCATTTAGCTTAGATCTCTTACTGCTGAAGAGGTAACGCAGCACTTGAATTTGCAACAAAAACTGGATCCCACTTGGAAACAGTTTTTCAGATATTGTAAAATGTGTTCTTGCAACATTTAGAAACCCTGTATCATGTAAATACATGTGGAGTGATACATCTTTGCAGGAGGCAAAGTAGGACTTGCCAAAAAGAGCTAAATCTGAGGGGAAAGAGAATAATGCAAGAAAAATCCTAGGCACGGAACTGAGATGCTTTAAAGTGCTAATGCACTTTCTCTTCTTTTGTCCCTTTGATTTGCTGCTTATTTTCTTAATCATGTATTGACGATCTAGGCTTGGAAAATGCTGCAGCTAAATACAAAAGGAAAGAAGAGGAGTTAGGAGTAAGAGCACAGGAATTAAGTAGGGAAATATCTTTAGGATTCATAATCCTCTATTATTACTAATTTCAGTGCTATTGAAAACCACTAAAATCAGAACTAATGCTTTTTGTCTCACTGTCAGGTTACTTTTCAAGCCCAAACTGACATATTTCCTTTCTCAATGTCTTGAACAGAGCAAAAATGGTAAAGACTCCACGTACTTCAGCTCTAATGAGTATGTTTGTGACTACAGCAGTACTGACAGGGATGCTGCCTATCTCACTCAGTATGTTCCCGCAGTGTGGGGAGGTAAGTCCAGCCACAGGAATTGACTTAAGGATTACTGTTACATTAAACAGTCATTCCAGAACTATACCGAGCAGTCTTGAGGCCAAGTAGAAAACAAACAATAAGATTGATGTGATTGCGGATCTGAACTGGGGCAGCAGAGAGGCTGCTTGTGAAGGCCCATGTACTGGCAGAGGCTTACAGGACTTTCTAGGTCTAAGCTGCATTGAATGTTACAAATCTGCATTGAAAGGTGTAAATATAAATCAGATTTTCACAACAGTTTGAAGCAAGCAAGGTCAGGAGAGCTGACTTAAAGACTGAAACCAAGGCCCTTCCAGCACTGTTTTCAGTCCTGCTGGAGAAAGGGAGGATGTAGATGCAATGGTTACCTCTGACAGCATGAGCTTGTCAGAGGTGAACCACCTCACATGTGGCATCTCTTCACCTGCCTGATTGAACTGTGAAGAGTAATCTCTTCCCTGGGAAAGGCAGCTTTCCTGACAGGCATTAAATGGACAGGCTGAGAGAGCTGGGCTGGGTCAGCTGGAGAAGAGAAGGCTCCTGAAGGGGACACCTTAGAGCAGCTCCAGTGCCTAAAGGGGCTCCAGGAAACCTGGAGAGGGGCTTTGGACAAGGGCCTGTAGGGACAGGACAAGGGGAATGGCTTTAACCTGCCAGAGGGGAGATTGAGATGAGCTCTTGGGCAGAAGCTCTTCCCTGTGAGGGTGCTGAGGCGCTGGCACAGGGTGCCCAGAGAAGCTGTGGCTGCCCCATCCCTGGCAGTGTTCAAGGCCAGGTTGGACACAGGGGCTTGGAGCAACCTGCTCTAGTGGAAGGTGTCCCTGCCTGTGGCAGGGGTTGGAACTGGGTGAGCTTTAAGGTCCCTTCCAATGCAGACCATTCTGTGATTCTAGGTAGCCCTTGAACCTTGGGTTTTGGAGAAGGCCAAGTGGGAATGGAGCCTGGGGTTCCTTCCTGCATTTATTTCCTCTCCCTTTCCAGCACTCTGTGAATATGCTCAGAGAATCAGTTTGGGCTCTTGCAATTTCCAGTGGTTTCTTTTATTTGCCCAAATTTCTGGCATTATAATCCTTATTTTTTTTAACATTTCTTAATCTCTTATGGCAACCAGGGTAAACTGAACAGAAATGAGGGGACTTGTTAGAAACTATGTACTGAGAGTTTGGGGGGGTTGGTTCCCTTTGAACTTCCCAAGTGCCCAGCCCACAGCACAAGTTCTCCTGGGTGAGTCAACCAAATATATTTACGGTTGGACTTTGTGATTTTGAAGATCTTTTCCAACCTAAGTGGTTCTATAGTGAATGGGGATAATGTCACTAATGCTGTTTAGATCTCAGGAGTACCTCTGCTTTTAAATAAAGCATCTTTCTTCCCTTAGAAGGAAAAAGAAAGGCCCCAAACGAAACCAAAAATCCCTTGAACCCCCAAATAAAGAACCCCAAATCCCATCCAGTCTTGCTCCTGAACACAGTATTACAATCTGTGCAAAGTTCAAGGCAGTAAAGAGGAATTATCACGTACTTCCCGGGAATGGTGTTGATTCCTTGTCTCTGTACCTTGCAGATAAAGCGAGCAGACCTTGAGCCAGAAATTCTCTCATCTACAGAAGAAACGGAGTTCTTCTACAATAGGGGAATTTAGAGATTGGCTTTAATACAGAAACGTGTGCTCTGGTGGAAGTGAATTCTGAATGCATCAACAAGTTCAGTCGGCCTGTGTGACTGTATCATGAATATATGGTGGCATATACACACACAAGATTTGGTGTGCAATGCTGTGGTCTACGAAGAGGCAACTGCAAAATGATATTGCAAGCCCCAGCCCACAGGCAGATACATACACATGACTTAATGCTCTCACTGATGTTTGTACCAGGAAGCAGCAAAACACAGCATTTGTCACAAACTGTGTCTGGATGCTTCCTCCTGTGATTGATTTCTTAATTAAAGGACTATTTAATACAATAGTGTGCGTGGCTGCTGCTATAGCTGCAGCTTTTGACGTGCTGCTTTACACAGCTGGTAAAGACGTTTGCAGCAGAAGTCCTTTGGGTAAAGTTGAGCTCGTTCTTGGAATACTTACTCTGTAGGCTTCACTGTATTTAGGAATGCTCATTTCAAGAATGAGGCATGAGTGAGGGAGCCAGTAAAGTGGTACTAGAGAAAGCAACCCTGATGGCAATAAAATATTGGTTAAATAAGAACTGTTCAAGAGGTGTCAAACTTGGCTACAAAGTGATTCCTGGCTTTCTCAACATCCTTGAAGGACTTGTGAGGCCTGATCCCCTTGAGCTTTAGAACTTGGTTTTTTTACGCTGAAGCCACTGGGAAAACCTGGGGCTTCCTGACCCTGTGGTGGACAATGAGGGATCCCACCTTTGCAGGTTGATGGTGCTTATCCAAAGAGAAAAGCTGCCTTTTGAGATGTGGCATGAGGGTTATCCTGGTGATCAGTGCAGAGATCATACAAAATCATTGAGGGGACCAGGGCTGTCTCTGAAGAGCTGCAGAAAGCAGAAAGAGTTTGTAATACCAGATGTAAAACCAGATGAAACATCAAATGGATAAGTGAAAAGTAATTAGCTTTTGAGAGCTTCAGGGGGTAATCCAGCTTCACATCTGGGCTGAGAGCCACTAGGAGTGGAAGATAAAGAACTTCTTCCTAATAGCTGTGAGGGTGCTGAGGCGCTGGCACAGGGTGCCCAGAGAAGCTGTGGCTGCCCCATCCCTGGCAGTGTTCAAGGCCAGGTTGGACACAGGGGCTTGGAGCAACCTGCTCTAGTGGAAGGTGTCCCTGCCCGTGGCAGGGGTTGAACCTGGATGAGCTTTAAGGTCCCTTCTAACCCAAACCATTCTAGGATTTTATGGGTTAGGGGTAGCAACAGTCAGCTCAACACATAGTTAACTTTGAAGTTCTTACCAAAGGTCATTATGGATATTAAAAGCTGACATGAATTTAAGAGGAATGCATTTCATCCAAGGCAGTCCACTGAAGGATACTAAATTCATGGAAACTACACCAGCAAAAGCAGGTTATAAGCTCCACACTGCTGGTGAGTGGAAGGGAGAAATAACTTATGTGCCTGTTCTCACTCTCTTTTTGTGTCTTCTTTTGATGGCCACCAGCATATGACATTTGGCCAAATAGGTCTTTGGTGTAGCCCAGTACAGCTGCTTTCATGGGCCTTGCTGACCTGCCACAGGCTCAAGATCAAACCTTCTCCTGGGGGAACAAAGTAGAAAGAAGTTCCACGAGTGTGGTAGGAGAGCCTGTGGCTGTGGTCACTACAGGCAGAGGTTACAGGAGACATGGCTCTATGGTAAGCAGGTGCTGCTGAGGCTGTGTGTGACAAGGATAAATATGCACTAACATAATAATCACTTTCACAGCAATGATTTTACACTTAAAGCCACCAGAGTCTGCCATAATTTAACTTCCTTTAGCACAACAGAGGTCACTGCTCTGCTATTGCTGGAGGATTAGATTTCTTTTCATGTTGCAAGAGAACCAATGCTTCCCAATCTACTCCATCCCTACAGGAAGACAACAGCCTAGAGCAAAGTAAGGAAAACCAGCAGGTCTCTTGCAGGAAAACAGTTCCTGCTGTGCTTTTGGTACTGAACAAAAGCAGGAAGTAGGGGGTTGAGTTTAGATTCTTGTTGGAGTTCTGCCTTTTCTGAGCCTTCCTCTAACAACATAGTGCCAAGATGAGGGAAGAGGACAAAGAAGTAGCAGCACAT
The DNA here is from genome assembly GCF_000696875.1 of Nestor notabilis. Taxonomy (NCBI): domain Eukaryota; kingdom Metazoa; phylum Chordata; class Aves; order Psittaciformes; family Psittacidae; genus Nestor; species Nestor notabilis. Next base: position 13,942 of record NW_009940095.1, read on the forward strand.
CCTAAGGACCTGTAACCTGAGGGGAGCATGCAGTGAAGCTGTTCCAGGAAGACTATATGGATACACACATCTCCAACAGCAGCAAATGGAGACACAAGGAGGGAAGATCACACCAGCCTCTGCTCTCCTGAGCTGGGAGGACATGAGGGGAGAGGAGGAGGCTTGCCCTGCTCTTTTAACTTGGGTAGCTCAGGGTCAGCTGGAACAGGCTTACAGTTTTAACCTGCTGCTCTCAATGAGGTGTTAGTCTTCTTCCAAATCTTTAGTAACAGTGGCACCATTAGCATCCTACAGTTAAATTCCTTAACCCCCCTTTTCTCTCTTAGGCCCATTCCAATAACATACCAGAGGAACCTCAGCTGGGGTCTGATTCCACTCTCAGCAGACATTAAATGGCAGTACAATGAAGACCTGCACCTCTCCCACTCCTTGTTAATCATAATTTAAGAACAGCTGAAATAAATGCCAGTTACGTGAGCCACAGTGGGAGCAAGGAAAACAACAAAACATCCCCAAACCCAACAGTAGAGCAAAGCCACCAAATTGGAGATAACACATCCATGAACTTTGAGTCGTCCTGGTAACCAGACAAGCTATAAATTCTCTGGCACCACACTTGGATGTTTTAAGCAAATTGATGTCATTACAGCTCTGTGAGTGAGGCTGATGGAGCAGGGCTGGTAACAGTGGCTGTTGTTACAGCTGCCCATTAGCAAACTCTTACTGAACACCCCAGTTGAAAGCTGCCACATTAAACACAGCTCCCTGTGGGTTATTAAATCCCTCTTTGCTTTCCCCCACTCCCAGAAGTATTCCTATTGCCCTAACCAGAATTTTCCAGAAGAGGAGGGCAGGCACCTGCTACTTAAATGATCAGCCTGGGTGATTCAGCTGCTTTACAGCTGCCCATTAGCAAACTCTTACTGAACACCCCAGTTGAAAGCTGCCACATTAAACACAGCTCCCTGTGGGTTATTAAATCCCTCTTTGCTTTCCCCCACTCCCAGAAGTATTCCTATTGCCCTAACCAGAATTTTCCAGAAGAGGAGGGCAGGCACCTGCTACTTAAATGATCAGCCTGGGTGATTCAGCTGCTTCCTTAAATCAGGGCAGGGAAAATACATTGCTAAAAAGGCCCTGACATCCTCAGTCTGGAAATAAAGCCACTGGGAGACTAGAACTGCCCAGACTTACTGGTAATACAGTAAGTGAGGAGAACAAGACTGGGACAAGCAGCAGAGCATCACGTTGGAAAGACTTGAGAGCCAGCACCTACAGGAAAACCTTCTCTTTGTAACATGGAATAGGTTAACAGCATACCTGCCCCAAGGCAGGGCTGTCTCCTGCCTTTAGCACCATGACTGTGCTAAGTGACAGGGCACCAATGGTGGAACCAGTTTAAGGTGTGTCAAACTACAGTAGATGGTTCAGCTTCAAGGAAAACATGTCTCAGAACAGCACAATATGCTAACACTTCCCTACCTGCTCAGCTTGTCATCTTGAAATTGAGGAATATACCATGAGGCTTCCGTGTCTCTTTAATGGAGCTTTAAAATAATATAGTCAGCTCAGCCACTCCCACGTGAGGAAATACCCAGATCAAAGCATTTCCCCAGCTGGAGCTTGTGTCCCTGCGTTAGCCCCGAGCCTCTAACACAGCCATGCTGTTCTTCCCTGCAGGCCATAGGCAGGGAGGGAGTCCTGGACTGCAGCTCCTTCTCCATCAGACAGGGATCAACACACCACATGCTGCACAGCGTGGCTCAGGAAGCAGCTGTTGCCCAGGCTTTGGAGTCTCCTTGGAGTCTCGGATCATTTGGCAGCTACAAGGAATGACCTCACCTGACCAAAAGATCCCTCTGACTAACTCCGGCTGCTGCCAGGGGAGAGGTGTGAGGCAGCTGTGGACTTTGCACGTGGAGCTTTACAGCTTGTTTTTCATCTAGAAATGAAGCTGCTTCAAACATCAGCTCACAACACACGTAACAAATCCTCATTAGCCCTTTTGGCAGCAGTCAGAGGCTGAAAGCAGAATCAGCTTTCGGTAGTTCTATGACTATGACTGTTTATGCTGCTCCCCTTGGCAAGCCTTTGCTCTGTTCACCATCTACCTTCCAACGTCTGCAAACACAGTGGAGATGTTAAGCTCCAGCTAGCACAAGAGCTGGTCCACGTGGGCAGAGAGTGAAGCAGTGCTCAGGGAGCACCTTTTGCCTCAGCTAAGGATGGAGCAGTGCTACAATTTTCACTAGAATTCAAGGCTTTCAATTATACCCCTTTTGGAGGCATGTCTCTCAGCAGGTCAACAGGAACCATCATTCACTATTTTGTATTTATCAAGAACAGGAAGGCAGTAGAATATGAAGGAATGAATGAAAACTTCATTTTCCACAGTCTTTGCTTCAAGGAGGAAGAAGAAAGGATGTCATCTGACTGCAAAACCAGCAACTGCACACACAGTCTGCTTGTACACATCCTGGGGAAAAGGGAAGTGAGAAATAAGCAGAAATCTTTCCCTGTCCTGACCTTCCAGGTTTTTCTATTTTACTCTAAACTCTTTTGAGAGGAAACAAGTGCCAAAAGTCATTAAGGAAACACAGGAACATTGGGACAACCCTCTGAAAGCACTGAAGCCTAGGGGGGCAATATATTTTTCATAGGGCTGACAAAAGAAACCAGCACAGATAACAAAACTGGTTGAACGTGTAGGAGTCCACTTCCAACCTCAACATCAAGGTGTGGCTTGAGCCCAGTATTGAGAAACTAAGAGCTTATAAGGCCTGTGACTCAGTGGTCGCAGCTATTCAAGAATAAATTTACAGAAAGGATAGACTGTTCAGGGTCTTTTAATAGGCATGAGCATGCTCTGAGTCCAGTTCCTTAAGTGCAAAATCATATTTCATTTGTTTCACACACAACAGATTTACCATAAACCAGAGATTTTCAACTTGAACGTCTCCAAACCAGAAAGCAAACCAGGCATTCAACATTCAGACTGCAACCGAGCTTCTCTGCTTTTTGTGGTTGTCTCTAACACCCAAACTACCCTAATGATACACCTTAAGACTTCCTGTTAACAAGAAATGGAATTTCTCCACAGTTACAAGGTGGTGGTAAGACTGAAAGTGTACTCAGCTTGTACTTGGTGACAGACTTCAGTTTCAATGGACTTCAAAATAGGCCCTGAATGGGATTTTCAGCATAATTTTGCAGTTCTGCTCTTCCAACTGTTGTAAAAAGTCTCAAAACAGAAGCAGGATTTATTAAAAGAAACCATTGAGAAAAAGCATTAATGGGCAAATGGTGGAAGAAAAGCTGCAGAGCACATAGAGGTAACCTAAGGTGATCGCAGTATTTTTCTCAGAAGTTCAAAGAAAAAGGCACATACTTCTGTGTTCAGGATTTAAACTGCAGAGGGAGTGTTTAAAGTAGGATTTTACACCCCTGAAAATAGGGGGTTATACTGAAGCACTCTCCTGACTACAATAACTATTAATTTTCTACATAGACGCCACGTTCCTTAAGCACATTCTAAACCAGATTTTCTTCACGTATCACACATAGCAAAAGCCACCCCTTATTTCAAACCAGTTGCACATAGTTAGTGAGGAGCTTTACCAGTTCCAGAATAGCAAACATCCAACTATTTGACAATATAAATATTGGTTACTAAAGTTTTAATCCTAAGTATAAAAATCTCTATGTAAAAACCACATGCTAGCTGTACAAAGGCCAGGAAAAGGGTTCTTAAAACAAAGTGCTACTGCAGAATTGACTTATCTGTTGGGGCCACTTCCGAAGGAATACAGACTGTTTGGCTCAGTATTTCCCT
>NW_009940095.1:17804-25989 GCF_000696875.1 Nestor notabilis
TACAAAGGCTCTAAGTTGTTCTCAGAAGATTACAAAACAGTTAGTTTCAGGCTGCTCAATGAAAGAACAATAAAAATCTCTGGAGTTATGGCTATGCAACCAAACAAGTAGGCAAATTCTAATTCCCTCTGAACTATTTTCCAGTTTTCACTATTACTTCCGAAGTTTCCATCTGGATTTAGTCTACACAAAGCACCATCAGATAGTACCTGTGTTACAGCTCAAGCAGTCTGATGTTCTACTCGTGGTACCTGGCCATTTGAACATCACTAGTCCATGAGGCTTCAGCTCATCTGGCTTTCTGTCAAATGGATCAGGGATGAGCGGCCAGGTATCTTCTCAGCTGAGAACACCAACTTCTTGCATGACTCCAGCTGTAAAGCTGTGCTTGTCTGTGACCCCCCCAAGGAAGTCCCATGTTAAATACAGTCATCCTGTCCTCTTTTTCTCTCCATTAGAAGCATGAGACAGACTGAAAGGGAGGAAAAACTCTAAGGCAAGAGTTTTAAAGAGGTGCACGACTCCCACCTGAGCTTTAAAATACCTCTTCCTTTATATACTAAAGCAACCAGATCAGATTTTCCCAAGCATCCTTTTTTACACCTAGACACTTTCAAGTAGAAACAAGAGAACTCATCCATTTATTTGGGATTTCCAGGTTACCAGGCAGTCCAGAGAAAGAGCAGAATCTGACAGGCTTACATACCTGGAAGCCCAGAATGAACACTTGGACCAACTGCACGCTCAATGTATCACTGTGCAGAGACCAGCACACCCAAACTGCACTGGTTTTACACCTGCAGCCTGTGTTCCAGACCCCAGGAAGAGGAGTCAGAGCTGTCTGACATCTGAAACCTGCAGGACAAACAGCCACTATAATCATGTCTGGCACAGCCTGGACACACAGGCCCATGTCACTTGTATATACACTCATGTTCTGATACGGAATACAGGAGCCATATATACAAAATTATACTTGGGAAAGAGAACACCACCAGGAATATGCCTCCATATGTTCCCAGTCAAGCTCCAATATTTTGCATTATCATGGTAAATCTGACTTCACTCTTACACCTTTAGTTTTTCCATATAAAATATCAGGTATACCTATCTGTATGGCAAAGTATTTTAGAATTGGTCCATAAGACTGCAGCACAGCAAAAATCAGATTTTGAGCATTTGTTCAGCAGCTGCTAGATGAAAAAGGAAGTTTTCAGTAGCTGGTGGAAATCGCTTTTGTTTCAGAGCCTCAGAGTTCAGTGTTGGTTTTTCATTACCATCAGAAGCTTCAGTAAGTGAGGCTAAAGTAGCCAGGATTTCTTTCGTCTTCAGAGAAATATCCTTGAAAAGCAGAAAAACAAGCAATGGTGTTAGGAATTCTAATGTTTTAACATACACTTCTTAAAAACCAAAACCTCAATAAAATCAATACAGATTAAAAAGAAAATAATGATAGATAAATAAACAGTGAATTTTAAACACAGAGCCCATTTATTTTAAGGCAAACTTGCAACAGCTCTGTGTGTGATGCTGAATAAAGGGAGCACAGCCTCTCTGCAGGCTCCTCTCTCTGGTCTAACTGAGCTCTTTTGATTAAGCTACTCAGTTGTGAATGTCTAATAATCTATTAGATATTGGATGTATCATAAAAATCAGGCTTTACAGCTGAGAAGCTGTATCTCAGTAGGACTTTTTCAAAGGTATTGACAATGCTATTAGCAAGGTACTGAGCAAAATACATGCTTTGTAGGACAAACCTGGGAATCTAATTTTAATGGAAGTCTTATAAAAATACAATTGCTGAAGTTTCTTCAGCAATGTAGTTATCCAAGAGATAACATATAGCAAGTCATCCTTAAGAACTTACATGAAGCAGCATAAAAATGCTCATTTGTACAAAGGCAGAGGGTAGGAGAAATTGATTCTCAGGGACAATCTGCCTCCTTTCACCAAAATTTAGCAATGGCAGTAACTTAACTAGGTTTAAAAATCAAATATTAACCTTAATGACTTGACTGTCTGACTTTTCTGGGTCTTCTGCAGACTGAACAATTAGTTGTCCAATTTCTTTGTGAAGTTTTCCCATCGTCATTGCCTCTGAGTAAGGAAAATAACAAAGCACACATTTATACAAAATCACCATTTCTGTGCTATCTAGAAATGCATATAAGTAACAAGCCAAAATAAGGAGTCCTCTTCATGACTGATGTTTGAAATCTAACAGTAAAGGCAGTAACTGATGTATCAGCAGCTATGCCAGCACAGACAAGTTGTCTACGTCTAAAGTGGCCCTAAGCAGATGATGAGGACCAGCAGGATGACAAGCAACATACAAGTTTTGCTTTCAAATCATCCCCAATCTCCAAGTATTTAATACAGTGTTATTCTAAAACCTTAGGTTATATCTCTGTACTCAGCTCAATGTCTCCTCCATGTAACTGTTTACCATGGATGTTCTGAAATCTCAACTGTACATTTGTTGGAAGACAAAGAATGTCTTTCCAAACTCCAACCTTCACCAGTCTTCCAGGGTGTCAATAAAACTGAAAGACAGAACTTACATATTGACTTTTCAGAACCTGGATGGAAGAAGGATCAAGACTGCTTGTCCTGCAGTGAGATTAAGCAATTACTATCAACTCTGGAATAAAAGGCCTCTAAATCTAAACTATAAAAAGCAACCAACCTTTTACTACAGGGGAAATGGTGATCTCGCTATCTGCCAGATTCACATACACATCGTAGAGGTCCGGTCTACTGTTCACTTCAGAATCTGTGAACCCAGCAATGTAACCTAGAGAGCAGAATTTTGGCAAGATTAGGATCTTCACAAACAAACCCAAACCCAAGATACTGCAGAAAACCACAGTCCTAAAGTCTGTCCTGAGAGTATTTGACACAACACTTTTTGAACCAGGAGGTTGCTCTCTTCACATTATCAGTCATTTAACAAGCATGTCCAGCAGAAGCTTAAAAATCAGCTTCCAAAATTGCCTTGAACTAACACTAGCTGCAATATAAAAAAAGTTATTGATTTGACATTTTAAACTCTCTTCCTACCCTGCTACTAAAATTACTCATTTGCAAATGAAAAAGCCACTGAAGTTCCTCTTTAAGAGAAATCTCCACTCTGGAGCTCCTTGTCTCTAAATCAGTATTAGATTGGAAGGAATAAAACCAGCAGATTTTCTTATTTATAGCATGCCAGGGGAGCAAACCTAGAGCAGCTTTTCTCTGTGGAAGATGTTTCAAGAGCTGAAACAAGCACTGTTGGTAATGCAGCAGAAATACTGAAGATGAGTAGTCTTCTTGCCCATTATTCTGTGTAGAGAAGCCTCTTAATTGTCACATTATGTGTCATGCTTTGCACACACCAAGGGCCTCTTCCTGGATTATGTGGTAAGTACTATGCACACACAGCAATGTGTCACACAGATCAAACTCCTACAGAGCTGGTCAATTCTACCCGTGAGTAGGAGCCAGACACTTCACTGGCAGCAATCAGAGTAAAAATTTGGAACTTCAGAGTTAGGAACTGGGTGGGGGGAAAGGGAAGAAAAATCCTAAAATTCAGTTACTGGCTCTGTATAGAAGCTGGGTAGAAAAGTAGCTTATCTAAGGCGAGCTGCTTCTGTACAGCAGTGAGACATTCAATCCCTCTGATCACAACATCAGAAAGTCTCAAAGCTGCTTTGCACCTGTGATTAGGAGTGGACTGATGCGGATCCAACAAGAAACACCAGATTAACTACTCATCTTCTAACATACCTGCTTAGTCCATTTGCCTTTCCTAAAGAAAATGATGATGTTTAATTTGGAACAAGTGTTAATAGCAAAGTAACTATATTTCCCCACCCAAAGAGCACTGGTGCAAGAACTTGCAGAAACAGAAACTGCATTAAGTTTTATTTTTTGCTAAATAGATTATCCCCACCTGTGCAGGCTTTTAAGGCTTCCACTTCCTCCTCATTTAGATGCACATATGAATGAAGAATTGACCAGTCTTGCCGATGCCACACTAAAGCTGGCAAAGTCCTGGGGAAATTAGATTGGCATTTGACACACAGTAGATACTTACATGAATAAAAGTTTCACAGTATTAATGCACGTCATAAGAAAGAACTAGTCTGGTTAGGTCTCATTTGGCATGCAGATACACTACAAAGATTTCTACTATCAGTGCAAGCAGAGCTTATTGCTCATTCTACAGTTGACAAACACGTGGCTAAATCCTTAAGAGGGATTTATCAGGATTCCAATAAAGAGGTTTAAGAAAGCTTTTCTCCCTAAAATATGGGCATTTATGTCAAAGAAGGTTCAGCTTTGTTGGACTTTTGGGGGTGGGTAGGGATTGATAAAGTACCTGGTAAACTCCTGAATAGCTTCTATTCTAGGATGGTACACTACAATTCTCTTCTTTAACATCAGTGCTGTATACAAGATAACTGTTTCCATTCCAAACTGAGATACTATATCTAGAAAAGAGGGAAAAATATTTTATTGAAGATACACATGCTGATACTATCATTTGGGTTTTTTTGGAAGAAGCTTAATAACAACAGCACAGATAATACTGTTAACACTATTTACTTGAAATGCACATGAAAACTGGATTGTGTTTTACACTGTACAAAAGAAATCAGAAGAGAGACTTTGGGTATCAATTAACCTTTGATGGAACCAGCAAGATAAGCCTTCCGAGCATCAAAATCCTTGCTGAGGAAAGAGCCATTTTCCTCACTTTGGCAGATGCCCTTTGTAAGGACTGCAATGTAACTCTCCATCATCTTAACTGGACTTCCGTGCTTCAAGTAGATTCTGTGTGAAAAGAAGAGAGTCTGGTGTTCTGACTGCAACCAGCACCAGCAGATATATGAATACAAAAATCAAACCACAGTATTACAAATAACAATGTTATTGCCAAGAATTCTTACTCTGGACACCCGTTGAGGTTTTAAATACGAAACTAGAAGTCTTACAACATGCACCCAAAACCACATCTGTGTTTTAGGACAAAAAACTTCCCTGTATTTTGATTTGAGTTTCTGTTTGGTAGAAGAACCAACATCTACCAACATAGAAATAGGACAAAGGAGTAAGCAGGTGTCCAGACTAAGGATTCTTTGCAGACTTGGAATGTTCCTGCTTCATGAAAAAGCAACTACCACACTAACTCCTGTTACTACATGCACACCATGTGACCAGTTAAGTTTTATATTCTTCCCATTTTTATCATTAGACATTCTTCTGTGCTCTTTGTTAAATGATGAAAGAAAAATATAAACATGTCCTTGATACTAATTTAAAACAAAACAAAACCAACACAAAACAACCACACACCAACAAGCCCCACGTGCTTTTAGCTGTCTTACAGACAGCGGAGAAACACCATAACCTAATTTACACGTTAAGGTATTTCAGGAATAGCACCGAAGCGCTCAGCTATGTGTTTTCCTGATTAGCTATAACACAAAGCTATGTCACTTTTGAAATTCAGTTATCATATTTAGAGGAATCCATCCTGGATTTGAAAAGAAGCATTAATGTGATCCACAACGAATCTGAGTGTTTCATGTATCAGTGAAAACCAACCACCCTACAGAACTGGTAAGCGTGACAGCATTCCCAATACATACAATAACCTCACAACTGTATCCAATTAGTTGCAAAATCCCAGGCAAGAGCCAGGACCCAACTAGTCTGGGAACTGAAGGAAAAGAAAAGATGCAGGGAGAGATCATGCGAATGGGGACGTGGAGGAGAGTAAAGGAGACAAGGGAAGAAGAGGGAAGCCTGGTTGGAAGAAGGGAGAAGACAGAGACACAGACCTTGAGGGGCAGAGAGCTCTCATTTTCCTAGAGGAAAAGCAAAAACATCTCTGGGTGCAGTCTGACCTCCAGGAAGTCAGCGGAGCTACAAGAAACATCTTCAGTAGAGCTGCTGTGGAAGGATGCAAGCTGCCCACCATATACATGGTGACCTTTGACTACACAGTGACCTCTTCCCAACAGTTTATACTTTGTAAAAGGATGTTCTTAGAGAAAACTAGTAGGTGGGTGGTGGTGGGTGGCTGCAGAAGACACATTAAAGCCTATTGGGCATCTGACATTCACCCAACACTTACTGCATGAACTCAAGATAAGCTCAGATCAAGGATTTATATAGTTAGGTTCAGGACTGAGTTTCCAGCAGATTGTTAGACCAAATGCAAACCCAACACAATGCAATTTAATCTGTTGCTTTGGCAAGACCTCAACATGCACACAGCAGTACCCCACAACAGCTTTTATACAGACCTACACAGTATCCTAGTGAAGGCTGCATATTTCTCTGGGTTGAAGTCTTTGGCCGTCAGAACAATGGAGAAGTGGGTCACCTGGGTAAAAAACATGCACATAAAACCACAGAGCTTATTTAATGACCCCATACGAACAGTCCTTCTCACATTCTTGAGCTTACTGCAGTACTCTGCCAAGGCGTTTCAATTAAAACCCAAAAGTGAGCAGTGGCACCAGATCCAAGTCACTAACTGCAGAAAAGGCCTGGTTAATGGATTTATGATGTGACTCATTTCCACTGAGTCAGCTCTAGTACATAAGATCTTTTGCTTAATCTGCTCTCTAAGAGTTGCTTTCCTTTAATCTCGTAAGATTATTTTGAAGAGAGAAAGACATTTCTCTTCCCCACAGCAAGCAGGGAACTTCCTGAATTTGTTGCCAAAGGAGGCTGTGGAGGCAGACAGCATCAACACATTTAGAAAGAGACTGGGAAAAAAGAAATCACGGACAGCAGGCCCACGAACAGGAACACCCCTGAACTTCCTTAATCCACTGATTCTGGGCTGGGACAGTGTGAGGCTAAAAGCCTGCAGACACTGACCAGGCTCATTTGTCTTCCTTAAATAGCATCTCCTACTGGGACATGTTATTTTATTAAGTTCTTTTACATCTTTAAGGTTCATAGGAGATGTAAGCTTGGAGTGAGGAAAGGCAAGCAACATTGTGCTGTGGGCAAGCAAAATTACTGTGCTGTTCTTCTACTTAACAATATAGCATGAAATATGAATACTGAATAAACTTAACAATTTAATGATCCTTCATAACAGGGAAAGTATAGAACTTAAAAGCATATTTGTAGTCTTCCAGTTATCAATGCAGTGGCAAAGAAAGTACCTGTATAACTCAACCTTTTGAATAAAGCGCCCGATGTCGTTCTATACAAACAAGATTTTTGGACAGTATGAAAGACCCTTTGTAGAAGATTTTTGTTTGGGTTTTTCTTCTTAAAAAAGAAAAAATTGCTGAACTTGAATCACAAAGGAACTAGAAACAATGGCATGAAACAGCATTATCATTTTAATACAAAGAATCTATACTGGGTAATGAGTATCCGCAATTCCATCCATGTCTGGGTGAAAATTGAAACAGGTGGACTAGTTAGCTGGGTAAAAACTGCATTTGTGAGCGCACAAAACCCCAAATACCTTCCCTTCCTCATAGCAAACACTATTTAAACTGCCAGAGGAAGCTCTGCAGAAGCCTTCCCTGCACTCTACTGAAAAACCCACTGGCCGAGTCCTACCTTTTTCAAGGCTGGAGAATCTTGAACTTCCACAGTTGTGATGTAGAACCACGACCTTTTATACTGGCCAAATACAAAGGTGTGAAGCAATTTGTTTTCATCTGTAAGGCAGCACTTCCGCAGCAAGAGACTCCTCAGTTCAGCTGTTACAGACGGATAACACCAAACCCACAAAGCATCTCCGTTGGTGTCTTTTTCTATGGTGGAAAGATGTTCACTGTGAGAATGCCAAACAGCAGCAAGGAAGTAAATCGATGGGTTAATCAGGTTTGTTTCCTGGAATCAGACTAAAATTCCACTTTACCCTGACCCTAGATATCCAGTTCTGCCACAATGGTTTACACTGCAGAGCAGCACTTGTGCTACGAGGTTTTAAGTGTTAATAAATATCCCCTCTTGACCTGCTTGATGAGGTCAAGCAAGCACCAGGAGTGTGAACAGGCATTCCAAAAAAAATATTGACTCTCAAGCACCCAGACCAGCATTTATGATTTCTCCTCCTTTTCCTGTCTCTGATTTCATACAGAAACCCCAGAAGCTGTGAATTTAAGGCCCTTTACCCGAGTCGCGCACGGTTTAGCTCTGCAACAGGCAAACCGAGCCC
>NW_009940096.1:0-20429 GCF_000696875.1 Nestor notabilis
ACTGCTGTAGCTGAACCCAGGACAGTTTCTTAAATTCTGTAACGGGTTCAATCTGAGGTAGTGTTATGCAGAATACTTCTATAACCTTCAGCTTGTTTCGGAATAGATTTAATTCTGTAGAAGACTGAAGGCTTCAGAAAAGTATGAAATAGTCTAGTTCTAAAAAATTGAGTTAAGCAAATATGTTTACATTTTTGTGATCATATGGATGTATTTCATTACTAATTTTTTTTCTTTCTTTCACTGTTTTTATCCCACACAAGGTAGAGCAAGTGGATTAACTCTGAAGGGCAGAACTATTGAGATAACAGTATAGAAAGTGCTCTCAAATGGATAAAATAAATCTAAAAATTAAGATCAATACTGTATTTTTTTTTTTTATTTAACACCTTTCAGTTGTAGCAATCATAGGTGTCTTGTAGCAGATAAAAATGTCCCAATGACTGTGATTTTTTTTTTTGTTTGTTTCTTTAAGCAGAAATAATAGGTAAGCACTCATAGTCTGTTTATGTTTTATAACTTCAAAACTTGTAATAAAAAAAATCCACTTTTTACATGGCATATATTTTGAAGCATTTGTGACCATTCTCTGCTGATGTCCTGACAATCTAAGTTGAGTAGTTGTGGGATATTAATAAAAAGTAATGAATGGCTCAGTGTGAACAAAGAGACTGAAAATTTCTCTATCAGTGGTGTGATACTGCTTACAATTAAAGAGCTGCTGATGCCTCATGGACTTCTGTGGACTTTTTGAAAAATACCATAGTCAGACAATATTTTGCATTTGAAGCACCCATATTGAAATTCCATTCATTCTCGCTGTGTGCTTGCTTTTCAGTTTCCAGGAAAATGTATCTGCATACAGTTTTTCATCCAGGGATTTACCTCTATTCCTTTTGCTTTCTTTGCACCTGAGGATATTGTCCTTAGTCTGTGATAGTATAAATAAAGTGACCATGTTCCATATAGGGAGGATATTAGAGCTTGAGGTGGGGGAATAAGCAGTTGGAACAGATGATAGCTCTGAGAAGCTAACAACTTTCTGCTTTGTGGAGATATCCCTGTAATGTAAGGCATGGGAAGTGAAACACAAATACATACAGAGACCACTTCTGTATACAGCCTACACCATTGTGTATGAAGGAGTATCTCACTTCCACTGTTAACACATTTTGTTTTCTGGATCTCTTTTGGTTTCCTGTCCATGCTTTCTGGTATGTTTGGGTTTTTCTCTTGTTACGTTTGCAAGGCATTTTGCCATCTATTTGCTGAAATCTATTCCAATTTGCTTAAATCTATTCTGCAAGCGTAACTTTGTTGGGCAAGATGTTCAGTTTCCTTATTTTCTGCTTTCTATGAGAGTAGCTGTGTTACATAGAACAATGTACAAGGAGTGCAAGTGCAACTGCTGTTCATGAAGTACAAAATGTTTCTATGGGTGTGTGGGTTTTTTGTTAACAGGGAAAGTAATTTGATGAGTGTGTGTGGAGTGTAGCTGTGGGGCATGCATGGTTGTTAAAATACTCAGAGAGCTAATTTTGGTCTTAGAATTGTAGGGCCATATGCTTACCAGATGCTCTTGTCTTATTCTCCAGGGTTTCGCTATGGCAGTGATATAGTTCCTTTTTCCAAGGAAGACGAAGAGCAAATGAAATACAAAACAGAAGCAAAATGCTTTTCTATTTTGGGATTTAGCCGATCCTCTCAGGTATGCTACTAAACCTGTTCCCATTCAACTACCTGGGTTGTTCAAACAGTTGATTTCAGTTTGAATTCACTATAGCTGTGGTGGTGTACTGGGTTCCAGTATTAGGAAAGGAGCATCTGCAGTCATGTATACAGGGGTGACTTGACTTCTCATTCCAGTACATACAAACGGTGTGTAGTCTTGTGAGGACAGAAGTTCATAAATGTGGCCATTGGGCCCTCAAGTGAAGCAAGAACCACTGAACTTAGATCTCTGTGGAGACAAGAGGTATTGTAGTTTCATTTCATCTCATGAACTTAAATAGTGATGCCAGATCTGAAACAGAAGACAGTCTCTCTTTGTTCAAATCATGCAGTAGCCTTTTTGGGTTTTGTCCAGCCGTGACGGCAGAAGAGGTCTCTCTCTAAACATTAAAGAAATGTTAAAGAAAGCCTGAGAACTGACTGGATTTATTCTTGTTTCCATGAGGATTAGTTTGTGAACTGTGACGTGCTTCTTGTTTCTACTATAACAAAACCTAAATGTAGCAAAGACTTCACAGAACTTAGATGAAGATAACATCGTTCAAAAGCTCTCCATATTTCAGTGAAATGCTTGGTGTTTTTATGCACTTACCTGTACTTGTGATAGTAATTTTGCCATTTGTTTTACCTGGAAGATGTAAGAAACTTACATTGAGCAAGTACCTTAATAAAAGCTATCCAGCACAGGGTGATTTCCTGCAGAAAATCCAGGACTTGAGCATTAGGGAAGCCTTAGGCAAAGGCTTAAGAAAACCCTTCTTGAAGCAGGACATACGAGGAGAAAGTACAGAGATGTGAGCGCCAGTATTTGCTAGTAATGTTAAGCTGGCTCCCACTCTTTCTTCTCCAGGATATTGCACATGGTGACTGAAACTTCACTCTTGGAGTTCACTGCACCCAGTCCTTTTCACCACTCAAAACAGAAAGAAAATCATAGGGCAGCACTGCACCTTCTGTTCTGAAAGCTCTCAGCCCTCTTGCTCTTCTTTGAAATGTCTCACTGTCTGAACAAAATAGTACCTGTGATGAAGGCTGAGGAATCATTACCTTCACCAGGAGGGAGAGATGCTAATGAAATAGGAAGTATCTGTGGGAGCTTGCTCCCAAATGGATGTTACTAAACATATTTTTACTTTACAATACAGGTGGCATGGAGACCCCTGCATGTTGCTAGATATGCCCTTAGAGCATTGCAGTGTGGTGGTCCAAAGCATATTATTAACTCAGCCTACAGCTGAGTCTTACTGTCTTCATTTAATTCCACAAGATGTGTATTGCTGCACAAGTGCAGCATTTTCTTATGCTGGAGGCTGGTCTCCTATTTTGACTTGAAGTCTGACTTTTAATTTAAACAGAAACTAAGGAAAACAGATGCAAAAATCATGCTCCTGTAAGTGAGCTGCTATTTCACATGGATTCCCCCCTCCCCCCGCCCCCCCCCATTGGTCAGATAATGTGTTGATACCTTCAAATACATAGTTAATAATTAATTGTAGAATATAATTAATTGTAGGATTATTCTTGATTCATATGAATATGCCTCAATTAACATATTGGTTTATATTTTCTCAGTGCACAAAATATATTATTTATTGCTTTTGATAATTTTTTATGATGTGCTTCTTTTGTTTGTGGATTTCATAATGCATAGGAATGACATCTTAACTAAAGTGTGCTCTGATTCTGTAAGTAGGAGTGTGAGTAATTATGCCCAGTAATGGTTGTGTAGACATCAGTGTAATAAAGTTATTCAGGTGTGATTGCAGAATTAAAATTACACTGTTTAGATAATGATACCAGGAAGTGATATCATTGTGGAATTTTCAAAACCCATGATTTCCTTATGTTTTGATTCTGGAATTTTGTTGTTTGGAATCGTAATATTGACACTATTCAAATGTATGGTTTGTATTAAATTGTTTCTTTAAAAAACTTTGGAGAAAATATAATTTATTATTAACTAGAGAAACTGGAACAGCTTCAAATACATAATTAAAGAAGGAATAGAACCACCTTATATTTTTCTGAGTTATTCACATCCCTCAGGAAAGAAGATCAGAGGCCGCTTAAACTTTGATTTTTAATTTATAAGTAATGCCATGTAAATCAAGAAATAATACTTGAAAATATTACAAAGGGACCTTTTTTTCCCAAACAAAAAAAGTGTTGGGATACACACATCTGGTTATTTATACTATACTGAACATAAAATTTCCCAAGTTTTTAAAGACAGAACAGCAAAGAATAATGGCAGGTAGAATAATCAGAGTTGAAGAATTGTGCTGTAATACTTAAAACAGCTCTGCTTGGATGCAAGTTGTCTCTGACTTCAACAGCATTATGGTAATTTGCTAAATAATGAAACTCCAGGTTAGTTTGGAGGCAGTAATTTGAAGAGATTCTTCTGTAACAAGGGTAATTTTAACCAGTGTTCATAGTAGTATGCAGTCTTAGTGACAGGTTTTCCACTGCTGCAGTGTTTCACTGGGTGTATCTCAGTTTCTGTAGCTCCAGCTATTCCAGCAATAACCCTTGTTGAAACTATTTTTTTTTTTGGGGGGTGTATGGGGTGGTTCAGCCAAGTTCATGAACAGCATAAACTCTGCTAACGGAAGTGCTTCTTTGCCATCACAGGCGCATACACTCCAGGTTGCTGTTGAAGTAGCTTTATTAGTTAGGAATGTGACTTTTTCAGCTCCTTTTTGACATATCTTTGCTAGGAAAATTTAATAGCATAGATGTGGTGTCAATTAGGTTTAGGCCTTTTATTAAGTACTGTGGTTTTCCACACTGACTTTTGAATTACTGCAATATTATTCAGACTGGTAACAGCTGCAGACACTTAGTCTTTTATTCCTGTTCAGCAATGAAGGTATGAGAATATCCAGCTGAATATGACTGAATATCCATATTGAATGATAAATGGAGATACGAAGCATATACAAGGCTTTAACTTCTATGCACAGTAATGAAATTTTGTGGCTTCTCACTTGAGTAATACATTAGTTGTTTCATAATTTCATTGGTCCAGTTGCGTCAATGACATTTTGTTTAGGTCAGGCTAACTCTTGACTATTTGAATCTGTAGATCCAGAGGCATTGCTACATGGGCAACCAGGTTCTGAAGGTCTTTGCAGCAAAAGATGACGAGGTAAGAGGAACTGAAGTTTAATGCAAAGGGTGTTTTGCTGTCAAACAAAGAATAATAGTGGCACTTGAGATTGTCCTGTCTTTCTGTATAAATAAGACAAATAGTTTTAATGGAGGTTAGGTAGATCTTGTTCCATTGCCCATTAGGATGAAAAGAAGTTGGATTAGACCCCGAATGAATACCTTATCTCATGAATGAGAAACTGGGAAGTATTATGCTTGTGCAAGAGCATGGGGAACCTGGAATTAGTACTTAAGTCCATTCACATGCAGAGCAACGGTAAGCTCTGTCACTCTGTTATTTAAACCAGACCTCCAAGTTATTTTAAATATCAGAGATAAAAATCTCACTGTATAGTGCTCTGAAGTGTTCCTTTAAGGGTCTGTCTTCCCTCGCTTTCTCTCTCTCTTGTAATACTTCTGAGAGCTCTTCACACGTAGTGGAAAAGGTGGAACGTGCTGGATCTAAAGTTTGCTCAGCTTTGAAGTGATCCACTATCATGATGAGATTTGACCTTTCTGCTTCATTTTTCAAACATGAAAAATGCTTGTGCTGAAGTTATAGGTGAAATGGGAACTAGTCTTGAGTAAATCGGTGCTGTGATTCACTGAATTCAGTGTGAAAGATGTATTTCAGAAGACTAATGGCAACTTACATGACTCTGTGGACTTTCTTTTTTCTCCCCTCCAGAATGCAGCAGTTGCTTTTTCTGCCCTTGTTCATGCGTTGGATGAGTTGAAAGTAGTAGCTGTAGTACGTTATGCTTATGATAGAAGATGTAACCCACAAATTGGAGCAGCTTTTCCGTATATTAAGGATGCATATGAGGTAATCTTTCATTCTTACCTTTCTATAGAAAGCTTCCATACTGACGCTTTACAAATACCAGTTAATAAAATATCATTCGAATCATATGCAGTGTTTTGTAATGCAGGAAGAAACCAATGTGACTTTTCAGTCATAGTACCAAGTCTTAGGACAAAGAGGTAATAAATTGTAAGAAAATTCCCTAGAAAAAATACGTGGAAAAATAATGTAATATGATTCCACTAGTATCCTCTATATTACAGGTTTAATACTGATTTTTGTTTCAATAACATAGTAATAATTTCATTTTATTATCCTGGAAATATCAAATTTTTTGGTATCTAGAAACAATGTAATCTCATAGTTACATAATAAGTTGCCACTGCTTTTTGCTGTGTTACTACCTACCTCTCTGCATACAATCTGATTGTGGATTCTTTCAGTTTCTTACACTGTGGATTTATTTCCAGGTTGCTTGGTAGTCCAAAATTTGAATTTGATAGTTGATGTGGCTTTTCAAGCGTGTCCAACTGGGCTGTTGTCATTAGGTTTCCAAGTCAACTGGAACTGAGGGGAGGAGCTCACAGCATTTAAAGCTGTTGTTTAAATTCATCTGGAGTTAGGAAGACAGTATTTACTTGAAAAGGTTATTTTAAAAAACAGGAGGAAAAAAAATGTGTGTTTCTTAGAAACAAACAGAAGTTCTGCATGCAGCATAATCATATATGAAATATATATATAAAAAATTTTGAGACATCCAGAAGCAACACGTCAGCATTTTTGCAGCATGTTTCCACTGATCTTATTTACGAGAGACTATTGAAAGAGCTAAATGTGTATAGCATGGCAAAGCAGTGACGAAGGTGGGGGCGGACATAACAATCTTCAGACTTTTGAAGGGCATAAACATAAAGGATGGAAAGGAATTATTTAGGGTGGTATGAACTGGAGGAAGTATTTGAATAAAGAAAAAAATGAGGCTGAGAATGTCAAAAAGAACAAAACCCAACTTTTGATTTTGAAACACAGTAAGCTATGATGAAACCTCCCAAAGTACCAATATATGACTTATTTAAAGCTTGGCTGGTTGGAACTCTGTACAAGAAAAATGGATTGGATGACCTGGAAGGTCTTTTTTCTATGCGTAGAAAAATGAGGAGTGTAGCCATCACTATATTATAAAATAATTCTGTGTTTTATTCTACTTAAAACTGTGTTGCTCTGTAAATATTTTATTTAAGTATTTTGATACACACAGATATATCTTTGGATTTTTCTTATGTTTATATTGCCCTGATAGGGCACTCTGGGATATGACAGATTTTTTTCTACAGGCTCAGTTTCTTCTTTTGCTTCATTTAGTGTCTCATCTATGTTCAACTACCCTACATGGAAGACTTACGACAGTATATATTTTCATCCTTGAAAAACAGTAAAAAATGCATTCCTACAGGTAAGATAGTAATTCACTGGGCAGCTGGACAAAGTAACCTATTTGTCTTCATTTAAGATACTCTAAAAGGGAGTATCTGACTTTTCAATGAACACATAAGCTTTGTCATTATTTTGGCTTAGGAAGAACAGCCCCATCCCTTTGGGGAATACATTATGGTGATGTGGTCTTCATGAGTAAAGCACGTAGCAAGACTTTGCCAGCTTAGTTGCAAGCTAAGCAGACTTGAGGTTTGTCTGCAATCTTTTAAAACTGTCCTGTTAAATGACTTCTGGCTTGGGTTAAGGGATTAATAGTCTCACAGAATCTTCATGATGGAGGGCGCACATTTAGACCTCTCTACCCTTTGATCTTTGAACTCATTTGTGAGACTAAATGGGCAAACCTCTTGGGAGCTACAATGTGTGATTAGCTAGCTAGAATTAGAACAGAGGCATCAGTTTCATTCATGCAAAGCTGGTCCTGTAGCCAGTTACAGTATTGCCTGTTAATATAATGTACAAGACACAGACTGTATTTTCTGTGGTGTGTTGTTTTTTTTAAAGCATGCACTTACTCGTGTCCAGGTTCAGATGGAGGGTGTCTTTGGAGAGCCATAGAGCATGCAGCCATACGAAGCTTGACTCACTGTTCTGAGAATTTTGCACAGCAATGAGTTTAAATGGATGTAGCTTAAAATCAACTTCCACTTTTAAAATTTTTTATGAGATTCACTGAATGAGTATCTGCACATCAGGGTATATAAAGCATGCTGAGTTGTTTCTGAAACAGTTTCTGTTTTCTTGCCTCTAATCGCCAGTTTGAGAACAAATCTCAAACCTGACTTATCAGAGCAGTAGTTGACTGTTGTGAACTGTGTTTATTTGTGATCAGAACTTTAAAAATTTATATTATGCCCTTTAGTTCTTCAAAGCAACTGTTCTCCTTATTTTCTACATGGCCTATAAAACCTTCTGTTGCAAATAAAAACATCTTGAAAAAGAAGAAAAATGGAAGCAGAAAGGCAGCAATAATTGAGGTCTTGGGGGAAAAGAAAAGCTTTATGACTTTACATTGTAGTCGTTAAATAAAGCAGGGTGTTTATTATTATGTCCATTATCCTTATTCTTTATTGGCACGTTTATATCTGTAGTGTATTCTGTAGCGTGTAATAACTTGGTCAAAATCTCACATTCTGAAGTGAATCTTCATTTATAAATTGTTTCAAGAAATGCATCCATCTGTAAGTGTGTTTACTTTTTCTTTGTATGTGATTGCTGCCTTAGCGGATCAGTTATCTGCTGTTGACTCTTTGATTGATTCTATGAATTTGGTTTATGAAGCTGATGACGGAGAAACTTTTGAGGACCTGTTTAAGCCCAGCAAAATTCCAAACCCTCATTTTCAGAGGTTGTATCAGGTGAGATGAACTACATGATGTTTTTAAACACCTTGTTTTGTAAGACTTTTCACCTTGCTGTCTTTGATTCTTGTTGGGAAGATCTGTATTGTGAAGATGGGAATATAAATTCTTTTGTATTTAAGTAGCAAGTAGGCTAGCCAATGATTTCTGTGTTGTCTCTGACATAGACTTTATTCTTAAATTTTCCGGTTTCCAGGAAGGAAAGGAAATCACACATGTGCTGAGGTGTCTGCAACAGCATCAGTGATATTCACAGGACCTAGACTAGACAAATTAAAACTTGCTTGTGTATCTCAACAGTCTCAGTCTTCAGCTTCTGGGCAAAGAGAGAAACTGACTGAAAATCAGGGATCTCATTAGCTTCTCAGTCTGTATCCCGTCAAATCTTGACCAGTCACTTTTCTGTCCATTGTTGCATCTGGCAGTGGTTCTAAAACAGATCTGTCTGAGGTGAAGTTGGTCAGTAGTAAATGGTTAACACTGTTGACATTTGTTATTCCATTTGGGTGTCTGAGCTGATGCACTTTATAGGCGAGCTGAACAGTTCACACTTCTTGCAGCTATTGTATCAAGCTGTCTATAGTTTGATTTACATTCTTTTCATATCATGGAGATTTTCATTGCAACTGTGAGAATGAGAAACTTAATTATACTTTGGAAGTCAAGTGTTCAACAAATGACACAGCAAATCCAAAAATAAGGAAAATTATGTTACAACTTATGCAGCTACAGAATTGTGTTGTGTACAGAACCATGGTGATATATTGAGTGCCTGACTCCACTCTGAAAATTGACCAGAAATGGTATTAAATCAACCATGTCCATCATATCTCAACAATTCCAAATTAATTTTTTTCAGTTTAAAAGTTTGTTGTTTTTTTAATGAAGAAACCTTACCCTAGCGTCCAAAAGCCGTGCTGCCTCAGTATTGACAAAAGAACCAAAGGATCTGAAGGTCATATATATGTTTCAGGAATATATGTAAGCCCACTCTTCTCACATCTTACTCTGATTGAAACTTGAAGAACTCAGTGTTCCCTTCAAATTCTGCCAGTCATATTGACAAGACAGTATATAACTGAATGCAAGATTTGGTCAGTAGAAGATTATTGCTGGGCAAGAGCTTAAGATGGGTTGATCTCTGCATGGCTAATATTTTAGGAAGGATTTTGAAGTTTGAGCATTACAGATTAAATATGGGTTTGCTTGTAAATGAAACACATAGGGGATAGCATATCCTCTATTCTATTGCTAGATACAGTCTTGCCACCTTCTGGTTCAATGGGTGTTGCCTGTCAATGACAGATGTTTCTCTATGTGTGCCATTTGTCTTCTGGAACAGTATGATGGTGTTGTCCCAGCAGTTGAGTCAGGGGCTGCTAGAAGAGAGTAACTGTGTAAATCACCGATTCCCTTAGAGGGTGAAAGTAATTATACTAATAAAAGTAATAAAAAAAATAGTAGTAATTTTGTAAGGGGGAATGCTACTGGTGGAAAAAGTATTTATTGATTGCTTCGATGCGCTGGGTAGTACACAATTCCTGTCCACAGTGCTAGCTGTTTATAAAGCCCTAAATTATCAGTCCTTTTAGTGCTTTCTTTTGGCCATGCACAGCCCAGTTTTTTTGTTGTGGTTACAAAACTGCTATTAATCTGTGTAAGCTGCAGAAAGATTGTTCTCTTCTTTGCTGCAGACATGTTCCAGATTCTTAATATTTTGCTCTTAGACCAAGTGGCACTGCTGGTTCCTTAAGAACTACAAAAGAAAATTATACATCATCTTGTGAATGTAGCCAGTAAATTGATTGGGCTAAACAGGACCTATAAATAGTTTGGAAAAATAACTCTGAAGAAAGGATGAACTTCTTAATTTCCTTGCTCTGTTACCTTATGAAGATATTTAGAATGATAAGTGACAAGAGCCAGGATTTAAACAGAAGCATCAAGCTAAATTATATCTCTGGAAGTAGTGGTAGGCATCAGGAAATGACAGAGTGGGTGGAAAGGAGTTGTTAATGCTCGCTGGAGTGGAAGATGGGGAATATCCTACATCCAGAGTTTCACCTTGTATTTCATGCTTCAAAAAAAGCCTAAGTGAACTTCCATTGCTTTTGTGGTAGCAGAATTCTAACATCACTGTTTAAGTTGTTCCTCTTAAATACAGGGATTTGAAACATGTATGATATTTGGGGAACACAGTGCATTTTATTTGATAGCCAAATAAACCAATTCCTCTGTACTGAGACAGACCTGGGGGAAGGCTTGTGAGGACAGTAGCCTGCAGCGTCACATATTTCATGGGATCCAGCTGCAGAGTCTGCCTCTAAAGATGCTTTAATGGCTGTTGCGTAAAGTGTGTAAGTGACCTTAGAGGACTGAGCTTTTTTATAAATGGTTGGACTGTATGGTTATGTGCTTTCAAAAAGCAGAACAGAAGGAGTACAGGAGGTTGCTCACAGAAGTCTAAAGGCTTTCAACAAAAAATAATCTTATGTTTGGTTGAATGCAGTGGATCTCTTGGAAGGTCATTTTGAAATTGCCAGAAACTAGCTGTAAACTGAACTCTAAAACACTTGTGTTGGGATTCAGTTCACACTGAAGTAACCACCCAAAAGCTAGCTAACTAGTGTAAGCTGACTTGTCCAAGCCTGTTTTCATAATCCATGGAATAAGAACCTTGGGAAAGTAATTGATCCTTCTTATTTTGGAGATTTTAAGTACATGGTTGTTGTGGTGGTGTAGACATAGGCTAGATGGTTATCTTTTACCTAGCTGAATCTGTCTCCCATGTTCTAAGGCTTTAAATAGTGCTAGGTTGCTGAAGGATTTACTATCGATCTGCTAAAATATGTGCTTACAAAAGTGTGTTCCTAGACACCGCGTGGAAGGGAACAAGGCAAGATCCTTTCTTGCAGTAAATTCCTGTCTATTCATGCATTTATGCCATTGCTTATCATGGAATAAATTCTTTGAAAAGCCCACTTCTTCACATCCATTGACCAGCATCTTAGCATGACCCCGGTTTCTGAAAGCTTGCTGCATCTCTAGGCTGGAAATGTAAGGAAATAAGGAAGAGCAAGGAAGATCTAGGACATTGCTGACAACACGCGTGAACAGAAAAGTGAGTCTGGATGCCAGTGGCAGTGTGGGTTGCTTCTAGCTGGTGAGGGTAGGAGTGCTCTTGCTGAGCACAGAAGGAAAATGAAGCAAGGTTAAAAGGGATTGTTTGGGATTAGAAACTCCAGGTTAAGTCTATTCAACTTCATCTCTCATTAGCACCTGAGTTTTGATGGTACCTGCCATCTCAGGTTTTGGAGGTAGTCATCTGCTCTAAAAAGAGGAACAAGTGCAGGCTGTGCCTGCTTGGTCTGCTCAACTCTTGCAGCTGCACACATAGAGATTTCAGATGAAAAACACATTCACAACAGCAGACTTAAGTTTTTTACTTTCCGAATTTAATTCAATTCCCTAATGTTGTTTTGATATTGTTTTTTTGTATCACAAGAGCCATTACTGCAGCTTCTAGCAACATTTTTACTCTCTTTCAAAATAATTATGCCTTAAATCATTGCAAGTCTTTCCAAATCAGTAGCCTTGTATAACTGCCTCCTTTTGACAGTATGCTCTAATATGGATTGGAATCTTAATAGCAGCATGAAAGCACATCAGTATTGACGTGTAGCATATGGTCTGGGTTTTCTTTATTGGCAGCCTTTCAGCATGAATAGAGGGTTTTGTTTGCTTTGGCTTTGTTTTTTAAATTAATGGCATGTCTGACAGCCAACAGGGCAGCAAATTTCTGCTCTATTTCTAGTTTACCAGGAGTAGTTACCTTCACACTTGTGTCTAACACACCCAATACAATGAGCTTAGAAAAATATTCTCATGTACATTATGTCCCTTCCAACCCAAACCATTCTACGGTTATGTGGTTTTTTGCATGTGTGTGTGCAATGCACTGGTATCTGTATATGTATATGCATACACACATACATCTCTTCTGCTATCCCATACTTCACAGCATTTAAGGTAGTTATTTTGCTTTTAGAATTCTCGGTGGAATTTCTGTAGCCTGCCTCATTAACCTCATCTCTCTCCCTTTGCTTGACTCCCTGACTGTGTGCACTGTCTTTACACTTTGGTGAAAAAGCCTTCTCCTCTCTAGCTCCTACCATCTGTTCCAATTTTGATGTACATCTGCCAGGCCCCTTCATTTCCTCACTCTTTTCAAAGCTGATTTCCAAACATACCTATGTTCTGTGCCTTTCTTGTGCACATTTAACTTCTCTCTTTCCATTTGTTCTTAAGCTGGTGAAAATTTCTCTTGTATGCATACTGAGTATTATTGACCAAGAAGAAATATTTTCTTTGAGGGGCAATAAACTATGACAGTAACTGGAAAACATGGTTGGGGTATATATCTTGTTGCTAATTCCTAATTTTGGAATGTATAGAAATCTCTTCCAGGTGACTGTTTTATAATAGAACCTCATTTTAAAGACGAAGTGAAATTAAAAAGCTGAATAGATGCAGATGACTGTTTCATTCCTGAGATTTTCGTAACAATTTTCATAGAACTCATTCCAGTGAGTTTGGGAACACTCATCAGCATCACTGTTCTTATTTAATATTATCTACCTTCTTAAACAGCTGACCAATTGACTGGCAATCCACTTTTGTAATGGAGCACTTGTGAGATGGAATATTTCTCAGCAATATGAAGGCAGTTTCTTTAATATGGAAGATATTTTGCATTTACCATATGATGTCAGGCATACAGGCATTATATTAAAAGCACATAAACTAAAAGCTTTCTTTTGCTCAAATTATTTCTTGCAGTGTTTGCAGCATAAGGCTTTTCACCCCAGTGAGCCATTGCCACCAATTGAAGAGCACCTTTTAGAGATGCTGGAGATGCCCAGTGTGGTAAAAGAAAGGTGTCAGGGTCCTCTTGAGAAAATAAAAGCACTTTTCCCCCTAAAGGAGGTTGGCAAGAAAAAGGAAAAGAAGACTGCTCAAGACATCTTCAAAGACAGGTAAGTTGGAGATGTATTACGGATTTTTAAAAACTTTTTTTTACGCTTCAAATTGTTTTTGCTGGATGGAGCAGTCTCAGGGTCTTTGTAACATAAAATCAATGAGCTACACACTATAAAAATACTGATGGGTAGAGAATATTGTGGTACCACAATATGTCTGGGGTATTTTGTGATTAATGGTGCTCTTACTATTATTGGGCAAGACACACTAGGAACTGTTCTGTAGCTTCCTCATATCTATATTTGTTATCACAAAGTCACAGAATCCCTCAGGTTGGAAGGGACCTCAGGAGCTTTCTTTTTCAATCTGCTGTCAAAGCAGGGTCCTCTCTGGTCTAAGTGTGTAACTCAGGGCTTCATGAAGTCTGGATGGAGCCTGCACATCCTCTCTGGGCAACCTGTTGCATTGCTTACTCTCTTCTGGTCAAATAGTTTGTCCTATTGGTAGTTACAAAATAGTTCAAATAAGAATAACAGAGGGTCTAATTTAACTTAGAGTGAATGCTGCAGAGTTTTAAATTAGCTTTAAAGATGAGTCTTCTTTCTCAGCATGCTCAATTTAGGTTGTTCTGCAGCTTTCATTTTTGAATACCAAATCAAAAGAAAAGCAGCTTCATTATTATCTTCTGTGCAGTAAATGTGAATGTCTTGAAAAATCAAACAGCTACAGACACTTTCTGAAACTTCTGTTGTCTGAACGGTTTTTAAGATAATTTTTTTTTTATTACATATACTTTGTTTACTTTGTGCTGCAGATATGAAGAATAAATATTTAATTGCTACTGCATTGGTACTGTCACTCCAGCCAAATCAATTTGCTCAAATAAAATCTGTGTCTTAGAGCTTAGTTTATTGAATGTTTATAATATGACCATTGGTTCCCTTGGGATCACAGAATCATAGAATGGTTTGGGTTGGAAAGGACCTTAAGACCACCTAGTTCCAACCCCCTTGCCGTGGGCAGGGACACCTTCCACTAGATCAGGTTGCTCAAGACTCTGTCCAACCTGGCTTTGAACACAGACAGGGATGGAGCATTCACAACTTCCTTGGGCAACCCATTCCAGTGCCTCACCAGTCACATGTTGGGAGAGTTCTTAGTTAGCTCTTTCTTTCTCCCTTTTGCCATTTTTTAGCTTTGTCCTTTCAGCACTAGGAACAATGTCTTTGAGCCATTTTGAGGCGTTGGTTATCTGAACTGTCATATATCCTTTATCTGGGGATGGCTAGAGCCTCCTCAGCATGTTGTCTTTGGGAAGACATGACACAGGGCTTATCACATTATTTCTTTGGAACAATGACTGCATTTCTATATACAAACTGGGAAGCACCTTTCTTTTTATTTTGTTCATTGCTATGTGTGCCTGTCTTGCCTTGGTGTGTCCTTGAATTCATACTGATCGAATTCTCCTGTCCATGCTCTATGCCCCAGTTTGTCTGTGTGTGTGCGTATACATTCATAGATTTATATGTGTACTTTAAAAAGGTGATAGAACCAGTTAAAAAAAACCCCAGATAAGCCCAAAACAAAACCAAGGAAAGCAAAACTGGGTTCAAACAAGCTAGAGAGAGAATTTAAGCAAAAAATTATTGGTAGTTGCTTAAAAGATATCATCTCAAAGGCATCAATTTGACAAGCAAGAAGGAAAGCTATTTTATTTTAAAACTGGTTTCCTTTAGAAGGGTGATGAAAGCAGCTATAAAAATAATTAAGATAGAAATTCTTGTAGGGCATTAAAATTGTTTTAAAAAAATCTGTAAGGGAAGTAAAAGGATACAAACTCAATTATGCAAAGAAGAATGAATGGTAATAGAGGTTTAAAAGTTGCAGAATAAATGATATTGCTGTAGTAATGAATGGGAACAGTAGTATTGTCATTGCTTCAACAGAAACATTAACTGTATGGTCTTCTGTCTTTGAGGAAAAGCTGAGTGGTAGAATCTTTTGATAAAGAGGATTTAAATATGCACTGTAGAGATACATCACTCTGCAACAATGACTAAGAAATATGTCTAACAACAAATAACATTCAACTTATTAAAACTGTCAGATCTAAATAATTTGCACTAAAATGTTTTGAAGAACTTGGCTAGAAGCCTTCTCCACTTAATTTTAAGGTCTAGTGGGATTAAGGCAGCATAAATGTAGGCATGCTATCTTAACATAGTGTTTAATATTCAGTATTCATTTGTTTCACTTTTACTAAGCTTCATGTAGTTTTAAAAAATCCAGTAAAATAGAAAGCATTTTACTTTTTCCTTCTTAGGTTGGCTTTGGAGAGGCTGTTACCTCATCCAACTTTGCATATGTGAGAGGCTTCTATATAAATGTAGAAGTGGGTGTTTTAAATTAATCTTGTATTTCATTAATTTTTCTCAAATAGTAGTTGCACGTTTTACAGTTTAAAAATACTACTAATCAGTGCATTGCCAGTAAGAGATTCTACATGTCAGATCCTTGGCTGGTATAAATGAGTGTGGATTCATTAGTTTCTGCTGTACTGAACTGATTAATAACAGCTGTGGATTTGGTACTAGGCAGTTAAATGCAGCATCAGCATTTATGTTCTCCTTCTTCCACCAATCCCCAAGCATTTTGAATCAGTAAAAATAATGCAGAAGGAAAAAGATTTCAAGACATTGCAAAACGCCGTTGGAGAAAAGTATTCTAAAAGATAATTTTCATTGTTCTTTGTACCTTTCATCAAAGCACATCAATATACAAGGATTTTGGTTCAAGTAGAAGTTGTAAACTCACTGGTGTTAAAAAAGTATCAGTTTATCTCGATTTTACAGACTGGCATATTTGCTGTCCAGAACAATTAAGCCACTTTTTCAAGGTCAGCCAGAAAGTCAGCAGAGTTGAAGATGAAGCAAGGTATCTTATTCTTGTCCTAAGGCATAACTGAAGTCATCATTTCTCCTAGAGTGATAAGTAAGGTTATGTTGGATGACAGGAGCTGCTGAGGAAGAAGGGATTTCATTTCGGTACTGACAAAATTAGGTATAGGACAGAGAAGACAGCTGAAACAAAGTGGGATGGACACTGATTGTAAAGTAAGGGAGAGGTGTGCTATGGGAAGTGAAAAGGAAGACTGTACAAGTGCCTTCTAATAGTTGATTGTTTCTGTAATGTGCAATGCAGGTTTTAAAATCAGTTTTAACCTTGTAGAATGCAAAGTGACATCTAGTCTAGGAGCTCTGGCTTTGTCCCTGTAGTCTTTTCGCTGCAGTAGTAAAATTTTAGAGAAAACCTTCTTACATTGTTTTGGGATTCCTTGAACACGAATACTGCCATTCACATCACTGAGTAGCTTTCAGGCATTCTTAAACTGAAATCGATTCTTCTGTGTTAGTAGCCTGTCACATTAAGTGACATAGAACACAGCATCTGATTTTTTTACCCTTTTGTGATTACCTGATTTTCTTCTGTTGCCAAGATGTGCCGTGAAGTTTGGCATGTTAGATGTTACAGTTAAGTTCCTAATTTGAATGTACACCTTGGTATATGTTACCTGTAAGGAGCAAGCAACAAAGTAGCTTAAATTCAGTATTAGCTTTTTTAAAAGAACAGTCTTTTGAAAGCATTTTGAGATTAGCTTAAAATGTCCTAAGAGAGTTCTTATATACTTAATTGGGGTTTGTCTAGCAGGTTTTGACTGCTGTAAGTGGAATCTTATAAAGCTCTTGTGTGCTGGTGGAGAGTATGGGTTGTTAGACTCAAAAGCCACCAGTAAACAGTTTTGTACCAGCTATCAGTTCCAGGAACTAGCAGGTAATTTTTGAAGAGTAAATTAATTTTTTACTTAAATGTTAATTTTTCATTGCTATTTCTATTTACAGCAAATGTGGTGAGAATACCAAATGTAATATACTGTAATGTATGTAATATATTACTACGTGTAATATACTGTAAATCAGTAAATCATACTCTGTAAATTATCAAGGTTAATGCAATAAACAGGTTCAAAATAATATGACTGGAGATAGTCTATATTTAGAAAAGTGGGAAAACTGTGTATAAGTAAATTCACTCCTGAAATAAGCATGAATAATCTTGTACCTTCAGCAAGCAGTGCCTTTGCTTTATGCTAAGGTAAAGTATGATCTGTGTTTTTACTGTCTGCTTTGTGCAGCCTGTGCAGAAAAATGAGGACTGGTTTAGCATTAATTTAGGAATAGTTATATAATGAAGTTTTGTCCAATGTTCAGTGTATATTTCATTAATTTACTGACTCCTTACTTAGTAGGCAGGACAGTTTATTTCAAGTGTTTGTATTAATTTTTGTCTTCCTCATTTGCAGCAGTGAAGATGGACCCAACCTTAAGAAACCAAAAATTGAAGATGAGGAAGGTAGCTTTAGCATCATGAAACTTGCTGAAGGAAATGTCACCTCTGTAAGTATATTTTTACAAATCTCTTTCTTAAAGAGGAAGTTTAGTTTCTCTATTATACTGAATATATAGAATATCTGATAAAAGGAGGATTTCTAGCTGAAATATGACTGAAATACTATCTACCTGTAGATTTGAGACTCCGCTAGAGGTTCTCTGCCCTTAGGTCTATTTTAGCACCAATTCCCATCAGTCTTTGATATTTTTTGACAAAATCCTCCCCCAGCATCTAGAACTCTGAAGGGCAAGCCTGAGGATCTGAAGAAAACAGAATCTCAGAATTGGCGTTCAGTAGTTGAATTTTGTTCTTGCTCTCTTTCATATCATCTGCAACATAGTTGTTGTCTCTCTGTATTGAATCGAAGATATTGCTGTGATTTTCAAGACTATTCTCTGCTGCAACCAGGACAGGGTTCTAAATCACAAATTTGGCTTCATCTTGCTGCCAGGTCTAACTTAATTCCAGATGTTGTGCACATGGGTAGATGAAGCCTGTATCTTAACTGTGCACCTTCCTTTACTTGATTCTTTGTATTACAGGGAAAAAAGTGATTTAATATTGAGATAACTTCCCTTGTTTTCAAATGTGCTGTCTTTTAAGGTTGGTTTTTAAAATGCATGATTCAGATTTTTAAAAAGATATAAAATCTAAAAATATTTAAATACTCAGTATTCCTAATATAAATTTCTGATATTTCCTGAAAAGTGTCATTTCCAGATTTAAATAAAACACTGAGAGACCAAGCAAGATTATTGCAAGATCTACAAATTATTTTGACAGCCACGCATAAAAATTTCTATTATACTCAGGAGAACTTTCATTCCTGAAAGAAAATTTTAAGCAGTGTAATTTTTTTTCCCTAAAGTTGCTGCATCCATTTTCCAGTGTTTATATTTGACCTGGTTTTAGTTTTTTTGAAAGGCTTCTGCACTTGTATGCCCATTTAGAGCTTCAACTTTAAGATGTCAGACTGGGCCAGGAAGGATAGATGAATTGAGTGCAAGCTTTTAATTTTGATCTTCCCATTGGAGTGGCAAACCAATGATTCTGTACCCACATGCCTGGGAGCTTCCATTCCTCATTAAGCACCTGTCAAGATTAGGGAGAGGTCTGTGCTACAGAAAGTCTCAAAGCTGAACTAGCAGGTAACTTGAATTACTGTGCTTCTAACCTCTAAACCCAGAGAACACGGTCAGCTTATAACAGTACAGCATAGTAAGTGTAAAGTTCATCTTGCTCATGTCATAACCCTCCTTTGCTGGGAGTACTGTGCATTAACACACATTATAAGACTTGCATTCTATGAGTCTGTACGCAGAAAAGTGTAGAGCTTCTGTTTCCATATTAAAATAAGCAGAAATATAAAGATCCTTGTTGCCTGGTAAGAAGAAAGAGATGGATATTGGCTGATGATGATTGTATCATCTTCGGACCTTTTGTAGGTTGGCAGTGCTAATCCAGCAGAAGATTTCCGAATTCTGGTGAGGCAGAAAAATGCTGACTTCAAAGACGGTAAATGGCTTCTATCTATCTTAATTATATTTAGTAGCATCTTCAAGGTTCAGTAAATGCAGGCTATTTGTCTAAACATAAATTTCTAATACTGTGTGAGATGCTTTGGAGCTTTCTGGTTAGCTTCTAGTGGTACTCACCAAAGAAAGGTGTCAGTTAATTCCCATGTCAATACTTGCCTTCTGCATTTGAAAGTCTTGGATACCCATGTTTGTGTAAGATGGCATTAAACAGCTATATTGAGGCATCTGAGCAACTCTTCAGGTGTTTCTGACAGATCCCTTGGTACTGACTAGGTATCAGCTTCTCATTTAGCTTCACAGAATCTTTGTGGCTTGAAGTGGAAGGCTGTTGGCTGTGTACAGTGTGAGAAACCTGTCTTCTGTCTACTTACTCTGTTCAATGAAGAAATAAAAATCTCATACCTGGGCTTTAAATCTCTACATGCAAAGATTATTTTTTACTGC
The DNA here is from genome assembly GCF_000696875.1 of Nestor notabilis. NCBI lineage: Eukaryota > Metazoa > Chordata > Aves > Psittaciformes > Psittacidae > Nestor > Nestor notabilis. Next base: position 19,959 of record NW_009940096.1, read on the forward strand.
CTATTGTGAGCAAAAGAATGCACATGTGCATTTAGGGTGTAATAAGCAGGTAGTATGTGACTCCTAAATACGAGAGGGGACTCTGTGCACTGAATTGACTCTGTGTGCCAGGTTGGACAGGGCCTTGGACAACATGGTATAGTGGGAGGTTTCCCTGCCCATGGCAGGGGGGTTTGAACTACATGATCTTAAGGTCTTTCCCAACCCTAAACATTCTATGATTCTGTGAATCTATTCTCAGCATGCAGTAAGACAGGGTTTTGAAGCGGAGGCAAGGAAGAATACAAAGCACAGGTCAACCACTGTCTTGCATGACCTAAATCTGAAAATGCAACTGTCCTGGGTTCATCTATAGCAGTCATTTTTTCTCCTTCTTAGTAGCTGGTGCAGTGCTGTGTTTTTGACTTTCAGTCTGGGAGCCGGCTGGGCTTAAACCACGACACCCTCTCTGGTATAACCAGGACGACAGCA
>NW_009940097.1:0-788 GCF_000696875.1 Nestor notabilis
AGGGCTCACACCCGGCCGAGGCGGTGCAGACATAGAATGAGGTGGTGTCTGTGGAGACTGTTCCAGCGCTTGGCACAGCCCTTTAGGGGAAGAATTTTTTCCTAATACCCAGTCTAAAACCACCCTGGTGCAAGTGGAGGCCGTTTCCTCTCGTCCTATCACTTGTTCCCTGGGAGAAGAGACTGATCTCCACCCCGATACAAACTCCTGTCAGGCAGCTGTAGAGAGCGATAAGGTCTCAGCCTCCTTTTCTCCAGGCTGAACAACCCCAGTTCCCTCGGCAGCTCCTCATCGGGCTTCTTCTCCAGGTCCTTCACCAGCTTTGTAGCCCTTCTGTGGACCTGCTCCAGGCTCAGTATCTTATAGTGAGGGGAAGAGAACTGAACACAGTATTCAAGCTTGAACTGAACACGAGGGGCTGATCACATCATTGTCCTGCTGGGATGCTCTTACCTTCTTGGCTGCCTGGGCACAAGCTGGCTCATGTTCAGTGGCATCAATCAGCACCTCCAGGTCTGAGCAGCTTTCCAGCCATTCCCCCCCCCCCCACCCCCTCTCCCCAAAGCCTGTAGCATTGCATGGGTTTCTTGCGGCCCAAATGCAGGACCAAGCACTCAGATTTGATGAACCCCAGTTGGCTTTGTCCCATTGATGCTGCTCGTCGGGAGCCCTCTGCAGAGCTTCCTTAACCTTCTCAAGTAGTTCAACACTCCCCCTCAAATCCGTATCGGCTTCGAAATTTCCATAGATTAAAGAGGAATTGGAACAACAGTTCGGGTGACGCCAGG